>NC_134695.1:86178140-86270640 GCF_050947455.1 Rhinoderma darwinii
ATGTATAACTTATACCAGCTGTACAGATATAATTATATACAGAAGATGCCCAGATTATACCAGCATGCTCCATATCACTATATACAAGAAGATGTATAACTTATACCAGCTGTACATATATAATTATATACAGAAGATACCCAGGTTATACCAGCAGGCTCCATATCACTATTTACAAGAAGATGTATAACTTATACCAGCTGTACATATATAATTATATACAGAAGATACCAAGGTTATACCAGCATGCTCCATATCACTGTATACAAGAAGATGTATAATTTATACCAGCTGTACATATATAATTATATACAGAAGATACCCAGGTTATACCAGCATGCTCCATATCACTATATACAAAAAGATGTGTCATTTATACCAGCTATACATATATAATTATATACAGAAGATACCCAGGTTATACCGGCATGCTCCATATCACTATATACAAGCAGATGTGTAATTTATACCAGCTGTGCATAGATAGTTATATACAGAAGATACCCAGGTTATACCAGCATGCTCCATATCACTATATACAAGAAGATGTATAACTTATACCAGCTGTACATATATAATTATATACAGAAGATACCCAGGTTATGCCAGCATTCTCCATATCACTATATACAAGAAGATGTATAACTTATACCAGCTGTACATATATAATTATATACAGAAGATACCCAGGTTATACCAGCATGCTCCATATCACTATATACAAGAAGATGTATAACTTATACCAGCTGTACATATATAATTATATACAGAAGATACCCAGGTTATACCAGCATGCTCCATATCACTATATACAAGAAGATGTATAACTTATACCAGCTGTACATATATAATTATATACAGAAGATACCCAGGTTATACCAGCATGCTCCATATCACTATATACAAGAAGATGTATAACTTATACCAGCTGTACATATATAATTATATACAGAAGATACCCAGGTTATACCAGCACGCTGCATATCACTATATACAAGAAGATGTATAACTTATACCAGCTGTACATATATAATTATATACAGAAGATACCCAGATTATACCATCATGCTCCATATCACTATATACAAGAAGATGTATAACTTATACCAGCTGTACATATATAATTATATACAGGAGATACCCAGGTTATACCGGCATGCTCCATATCACTATATACAAGAAGATGTATAACTTATACCAGCTGTACATATATAATTATATACAGAAGGTACCCAGGTTATACCGGCATGCTCCATATCACTATATACAAGAAGATGTATAACTTATACCAGCTCTACATATATAATTATATACAGAAGATACCCAGGTTATACCGGCATGCTCCATATCACTATATACAAGAAGATGTATAACTTATGCCAGCTGTACATATATAATTATATACAGAAGATACCCAGGTTATACCGGCATGCTCCATATCACTATATACAAGAAGATGTATAACTTATACCAGCTGTACATATATAATTATATACAGAAGATCCCCAGGTTATACCAGCATGCTCCATATCACTATATACAAGAAGATGTATAGCTTATACCAGCTGTACATATATAATTATATACAAAAGATACCCAGGTTATACCAGCATGCTCCATATCACTATATACAAGAAGATGTATAACTTATACCAGCTGTACATATATAATTATATACAGAAGATACCCAGGTTATACCAGCATGCTCCATATCACTATATACAAGAAGATGTATAACTTATACTAGCTGTACATATATAATTATATACAGAAGATACCCAGGTTATACCAGCATGCTCCATATCACTATATACAAGAAGATGTATAACTTATACCAGCTGTACATATATAATTATATACAGAAGATACCCAGGTTATACCAGCATGCTCCATATCACTATATACAAGAAGATGTATAACTTATACCAGCTGTACATATATAATTATATACAGAAGGTACCCAGGTTATACCAGCATGCTCCATATCACTATATACAAGAAGATGTATAACTTATACCAGCTGTACATATATAATTATATACAGAAGATACCCAGGTTATACCAGAATGCTCCATATCACTATATACAAGAAGATGTATAACTTATACCAGCTGTACATATATAATTATATACAGAAGATACCCAGGTTATACCAGCATGCTCCATATCACTATATACAAGAAGATGTATAACTTATACTAGCTGTACATATATAATTATATACAGAAGATACCCAGGTTATACCAGCATGCTCCATATCACTATATACAAGAAGATGTATAACTTATACCAGCTGTACATATATAATTATATACAGAAGATACCCAGGTTATACCAGCATGCTCCATATCACTATATACAAGAAGATGTATAACTTATACCAGCTGTACATATATAATTATATACAGAAGATACCCAGGTTATACCAGCATGCTCCATATCACTATATACAAGAAGATGTATAACTTATACCAGCTGTACATATATAATTATATACAGAAGGTACCCAGGTTATACCAGCATGCTCCATATCACTATATACAAGAAGATGTATAACTTATACCAGCTGTACATATATAATTATATACAGAAGATACCCAGGTTATACCAGAATGCTCCATATCACTATATACAAGAAGATGTATAACTTATACCAGCTGTACATATATAATTATATACAGAAGATACCCAGGTTATACCAGCATGCTCCATATCACTATATACAAGAAGATGTATAACTTATACTAGCTGTACATATATAATTATATACAGAAGATACCCAGGTTATACCAGCATGCTCCATATCACTATATACAAGAAGATGTATAACTTATACCAGCTGTACATATATAATTATATACAGAAGGTACACAGGTTATACCAGCTGTACATGTATATATTGATGCCTATTTGATTACTGAACATTATATTATCTAGTGTAATGTGGGTGAAGATCTTTGCCCCGTATTAGGAGCCCCGACAACGAGGATGAAATGTGACTCTGATGCCTCCGTTTAGAGATCCAGCCAATTAACTCATCTATATCATCAATAGAGCAACAGTAAAACAATAATTAGTTGTGTGGTGGCCGTTACTGGCCTGTATTTCTGGGTATAAATGTACATTTATTGTCACGGAGCGCGTAATTTCAGCTGTTGAAAACACAAGTGGAAACCCTTTGTTTATGGCGCCTGGTTCAGTGTGAATTAATTTCAAGGTTACTCTCGCCTTTTTGTCATCTCTCTATTACCAAAATAAATTTGGTTTTAATTATCTTGCTTATTTTCAAGAAATGCACCAACCCGGAGTGATAAATGTCACGTTACTGTGCCGTAATTCTACATTTAGTCTTTATTCCTGCCTCTCACCTAGCAGTCGTATTCCCAGAACACATAACTACGCTATTATCCACATAGACTCATCTGTTTAGCCTTAAGGCTTCCTTAAACTATGCTTGATCAGAAAAAAACGGATTGCTGGCAGCCACAATGGCATATGCAGCAGCGATATGCATCACTTGAATGTATTTTAAGGGGTTTTCAGCAGTGAATTTGTCTCGGAATTTGCTTACATGAGAATATATTTTTTCTTCTGAAGAGAGTATGCACCGTAACAGCGTTTGGCCAATGTTACGTCGCTGCTGTTGTGACAACTTTTAAATATTGGCGTACGTCCTCCTTTGAACACCACTTTGGAGCTTACATATAGCATTGATCTTCGTAAAAAGTTGTCACTTTGTAAAAACATTACTTGTCCTGTACTTACAGTCCTGTACTGTCCTACACACCCCCTGAAGAAGCACTTATAGCGAAACGCGTGTTGGTGACTGGTGGTGGAGCGATATTCCTCTTGCTGCTATGGGTAAGGCTGTTTCGAGCTAAATCTGCATGTACTGATACTTTCTCCTCTTTCCCCTTTCTTAATAGTTTATATATGTTTACAGGGATTTGAGTTTATCATTTTGATTCCCCATTCTGGGTTGGAAATAAAATCTTGCAGCTATCTAGCACAGCCTTAAATATTTTCTACATGTCATCCAGCAGAATTGTCTTGCTCCATTAAAACTGTACTAGAGTCGTGTCTTTCTATGTTTTTTAATAATTGTTTGTTGTATTTGTATAATAATTTTTTTTATATTTTTTCATACGGTCGGCTATATGCTCTGGTTCTTTTTCGTATAGTCATTGTCCTGTACTTAGCCACAGCATGTGTTATACTCCAGAGCTGCACTCACTATTCTGCTGGTGGAGTCACTGTGTACATACATTACATTACTTATCCTGAGTTATATCCTGTATTATACTCCAGAGCTGCACTCAATATTCTGCTGGTGGAGTTATTGTGTACATACATTACATTACTTATCCTGTACTGATCCTGAGTTATATCCTATATTACATTCCTGAGCTGCACTCACTATTCTGCTGGTGGAGTCACTGTGTACATACATTACATTATTATCTTGTACTCATCCTTAGTTATAGCCTGTGTTATACTGCAGAGCTGCACTCACTATTCTGCTGGTGGAGTCACTGTGTATATACATTACATTACTTATCCTGTACTGATCCTGAGTTATATCCTGTATTATACTCCAGAGCTGCACTCACTATTCTGCTGGTAGAGTCACTGTGTATATACATTACATTAATTATCCTGTACTGATCCTGAGTTATGTCCTTTATTATACACCAGAGCTGCACTCACTATTCTGTTGGTGGAGTCACTGTGTACATACATGACATTACTTATCCTGTACTGATCCGGAGTTACATCCTATATTACACTCCTGAGCTGTACTCACTATTCAGCTGGTAGAGTCACTGTGTACCTACATAACATTACTTATCCTGTACTGTTCCTGAGTTATATCCTATATTACACTCCTGAGCTGTACTCACTATTCTGCTGGTGGAGTCACTGTGTACATACATTACATTATTATCTTGTACTCATCCTGGGTTACAACCTGTGTTATACTGCAGAGCTGCACTCACTATTCTGCTGTGGAATCACTGTGTACATACATTACATTACTTATCCTGTACTGATCCTGAGTTACATCCTGTATTATATTTCAGAGCTGCACTCACTATTCTGCTGGTGAAGTCACTGTGTACATACATTACATCACTTCTCCTGTACTGATCCTGAGTTATATCCTGTATTATACTCCAGAGCTGCACTCACTATTCTGCTGGTGGAGTCACTGTGTACATACATTACATTAATTATCCTGTACTGATCCTGAGTTACATCCTGTATTATACTCCAGAGCTACACTTACTATTCTGCAGGTGAAATCACTGTGTAAATACAAATTACTTATGTAAGTTATGTATGTACACAGTGACTCCACCAGCAGAATAGTGAGTACAGCTCTGGAGTATAATACAGGATATAACTACGGATCAGTACAGGATAAGTAATGTAATGTATGTATGTACACAGTGACTCCACCAGTAAAATAGTGAGTGCAGCTAGAGTATAATACCGACTGTAACTCAGGATAAGTAATGCAATGTATTTACAAAGCTAGGCCTTATGTACAGTATACTGCTGCATTATGGAACCCTGTTGGATGGATTTGCTGGAATTTAATCATTTCTATTTAGTAGGATTTCACCGGGATTCTCATATTTTACTAGGTAATTGCATGAATAGGAATACCATAATATGTTTTATTCATTGCACACTTTACTGCTCAAAATATTCCATATTTCCACACGTTAATATCAGCAAGATCTTGCATATAGCGGAGGCAATTCCAATAATATAATGCTCGGAAACGGCTATTTATGCAATTGTCCAATATATATATATATACAGGTGGAGCTCTGCTGCAGGCAACCCTTACTGAGTACCGTGGCTTCAGAGCTATAAATTAGTATATACATCATACCCGCTGTGAATCTCCCTACATTAGGTCCATAGTCTTGTCTATGTCTGCTAGGCACACAAGCTGCCACCAGGGAAACTTCGCCCGCTTCTGTTCAACCTCATTAGTTTTGCTGACTGGATTCTCGCTGTGCCAAGTGCTTACAATTAAGTTTTGAAAGCAAAACTGGTGAGTGGATGGTAAGATTTCCTTTTTTTTTTTTTTGTATTATGCCGTCCAAGAACCATTTGTCCATCAATTTTGAAAATGAATAGTGATGTTTTCCTTTTTTCAGCAAAATTGCAACATTTCCCAGTAATTAAATTGCTGAAAATATCCCCCATTCTTTTACAGCCAACAGAATGAAAGCTTTGTGTGAGATGTCACGCTTAACGTAAAGTTTTTGCAATATTCAGGAAAGCGCCGCTTATCGCCCATTTACTGCTGGGCAAAATTTCTGCCCGCAGATCTATGGCTGTGAGGGGGTTAAGTAGGAATATTTGGCAGCCCATGCAAAAATATTTTAAAGGACGGGGGGTTGCTCCTTGTCTGTCTTATTTTTTTTTCTCACTCTCTTTTTCCCTCCCATTTTCAAAGGTTTTTAGTATTTTGATACTAAACTTTCATGTAGTTCCTTTATGGTCTGTCCTCCTTTTTAGCTTCCAAAATTATTTAATGTACATTTTAAGCTCTGCAAACTTTCTTACACACAAGCCTTAATATGTAGAGGGACTTAAGGTCTAATGCATTACATTGCTTACCTTGCACTGATGTCATTGGAAACAGTCAGCAGGCTTGTGAACAGACCCTCCCCCCCCCCACCTAACAGTTCAGCTGAGTTCCTATAATGCAGAGGAACAGTTGGTTTTTCCTACATTTGAATACTGTACAGTGTCAACGCCTCCCAGAATGCAAATCAACACCGCATGCTCTGTGCAAACACTCAACACTGGAAGAGCTCCGCTCTGAATTCTACGGAATAGTGAGTGCAACTCTGGAGTATAATACAGGATATAACTCAGGATCAGTACAGGATAAGTAATGTAATGTATGTACACAGTGACCACCAGCAGAATAGTGAGTGCAGCTCTGGAGTATAATACAGGATATAACTCAGGATCAGTACAGGATAAGTAATGTAATGTATGTACACAGTGACCACCAGCAGAATAGTGAGTGCAGCTCTGGAGTATAATACAGGCTGTAACTCTGGATCAGTACAGAATAAGTAATGTAATGTATGTACACAGTGACCACCAGCAGAATAGTGAGTGCAGCTCTGGAGTATAATACAGGATGTAACTCAGGATCAGTACAGGATAAGTAATGTATGCACACAGTGACTCCACCAGCAGAATTGTGAGTGCAGCTCTGGAGTATAATACAGGCTGTAACTCTGGATCAGTACAGGATTAGTAATGTAATGTATGTACACAGTGACTCCACCAGCAGAATAGTGAGTGCAGCTCTGGAGTATAATACAGGCTGTAACTGAGGATCAGTACAGGATAAGTAATGTAATGTATGTACACAGTGACTCCACCAGCAGAATAGTGAGTGCAGCTCTGGAGTATAATACAGGATGTAACTCTGGATCAGTACAGGATAAGTAATGTAATGTATGTACACAGTGACTCCACCAGCAGAATAGTGAGTGCAGCTCTGGAGTATAACACAGGCTGTGACTCAAGATCAGTACAGGAAAAGCAATGTTTTTACAAAGTGACTAAACTTTTTATGTAGATTAATGCTATATGTAATCTGCAAAGTTGTATTCTGTTGTTTTCAGTAGAGAAGCTCATAAGATGGAGCTAGCCTTAAATTTCAGCTGAAGTCACCAACTAACCGCTGGATAAATCCAATCTGGATACAGGAGCACTGCGTACCAAAAGGCCATCGAGATGAGGCTCCCCAATCAGTATCCTATATATCTGATGGGTTATTCATTCCCATGCAGGAGAGAAGATTTTAAACATTTATGTATAGAAGATTCGGCAAATAAACTGGAAAGATGCAACAAAGAACAGAGGACGATTGTATAATGTTGTCACCAAGCTGAAAATGACCCACAATGTATCCAAAGTGTCAGAAGGGGAATCTTAAAGTGCCGCATAATGAGGGTGATTTGAGGTCAGAAGAGAAGCTTTGTAAGGTCACCCCTCTTCTTACTACATTCATACAGATCTTTGTGAGGCCGTAGCTATTATGTTTTATTTTGAAGTCTTTCCTGAGGGTTTGTGCCCATATGGTACATTGTATACACTTTTCTACGACACTCTGATAATCCAGAATATTGGATAATCCAGCACCGATCCTGCCAGTGATGATATAAAGGTGATGTTTTATGAAGTCAACCCTATCTCTAAAAACAGCCACGTGCACGCAGGCGACTTGGCCACCGCAGGGAAATGAAGTGTTACATGCCGGCAATACAGATGAATGGCCAGTCGTGTAATGCATGGGCAGATGTTACTTATTGTCTCTCCACTCGGGCTCATGGAGGGGAGGTCTCAAGTGAAGGACCCCCCATTACGACATCTAGATGTCCGAATAGATCATATGGAAATTAGTTCTCTCTGCCTTTACAGCCTAAGGCCGGGCTCCCACGAGCATGTGCGTTTTGCGTGCGCAAAAAATGCTGCGTTTTTCACGTGCAAAAGGTCTATAAAAGCTCCGTGTGTCATCAACATATAAGGCGTGGCTGTGTGATTTTCACGCAGCCGCCATCATTATGACACTCTGTTTTTATGTTTGTAGCACGTGGTGCTTTTCTGTTTTCATTCATAGTTTTGACTACTGTAGCGCGCATCACGCGCGGCACACGGAAGTGCGTCCGTGTGCCGTGCGCGGTTTTCACCCACCCATTGACTTCAATGGGTGCGTGATGAGCGATAAATGACCAAGTATAGGACATGTCGTGAGTTTTACGCAGCGGACACGCTGCGTGAAAATCACGGACAGTCTGAACGGCCCCATTCACTAACATAGGTCCGTGCAACGAGCACGGACGTATTATACGTTCGTCTGAATAAGCCCTAAGGTTCCATGGCAACACAGGGCTACCTGCGAGTTGCAGTAGAACTGCTGCGTTTCCGTGACTTTTGCGCAGTCTCTGTTGTTTTCTATAGGGAGAAAAGTTGTGCAACAATTGAAAGAATTTCAACATGGTCGATGTTCTTGAGATTGTTGCAAGTCACTCATGACTTTTCCTACTCATATGGGAACATTGAGGTCACTTAAGAGTCGCTGTAATGCCACGATTTTACCGCAACTTGCAGGCGACCATGTTTCACCATGAAACTATAGTTTTAATGGTTAAATGGAACAACCAGAACTCCTTTTATATATAAAAAAACCAAAAAAAAACATACATAATCACTAAAGTGCAAATATTAATTCTGCCTGACATATTTGAGTGCTTCCTTTTGCCCCCGCTCATTGCCCCCCCCCCCCCCCCCCGTCCCGCGTATTATCACTACTGGACTCAGATTCTGCAGTTTCAGACTAAAACCTGACAAGTTCCTGGACAACAAGCTTTGCCAGCATTTCCTCATTTTTGCCAACTCAATTGCAAGTGAACAGCTTGTATCTCTATGAAAACCAATGGACGGAACAAATTGCATTAAATTATGTAAAAATGGCACCGAGGACGACTCTCAAACACCCTGGAAGGCAGCGAGGTTGATCCTGACAAATATGAGGGTGTCGTTTAGGTACTGGAGTGGGAGAAGGCGATTTCAAGGTGACTACACCTTGGGTAGACGTTTTTCAGGGGTCGGGGTCTGCTCTGGGTAATTTGCTGGCTGTGCCAGGATCGTGTCTATGTAATGATGCAGAATGAAGAGTTACCCAACCACACAGATGGGTAAATGTAAATGGAGAGGGTGCCAAGTATGTTCCATTTGTACCGTCTGCCTGTATCACAATCACTTGCCAAAAATAATGACTTCCACACGGTATAGCAAAAGTCAATGAGCTCGGAAAGTGTTAAACCCTACAGGTATTTAGGACTCCTCTTACTTGGTTTTTATGTTTTTATATTATTGGGCAGAGTTGATTTTTTTTTTTTTTTTAGGCCTCATTTACACGAGCGTGTGCGTTTTGCGCGCGCAAAAAACGCAGCGTTTTGCGTGCGCAAAAGGCACTTGACAGCTCCGTGTGTCATCCGTGTATGATGCACGGCTGCGTGATTTTCGCGCAGCCGCCATCATAGAGATGAGTCTAGTCCACGTCAGTCACTGTCCATGGTGCTGAAAGAGTTAACTGATCGGCAGTAACTCTTTCAGCACCCTCGACAGTGCATTCCGATCACCATATCGAGTAACCTGTTTAAAAAAAAAGAGGTTCGTACTTACCGAGAACTTCCCGGCCGTTGCCTTGGTGATGCGTCCTTGGTGACGCGCCTCTCTTGACATCTGGCCCCACCTCCCTGGATGACGCGGCAGTCCATGTGACCGCTGCAGCCTGTGCTTGGCTTGTGATTGGCTGGAGCTGTCACTTGGACTGAATTGTCATCCCGGGAGGTCAGACTGGAGGAAGAAGCCGGGAGTTATCGGTAAGTCAGAACTTTTTTTTTTGTTTACACGTTCACGTATATTGGAATCGGAAGTCACTTTCCAGGGTGCTGAACCAGTTTAACTCTTTCAGCACCCTGCACAGTGACTGTCTCCTGCCGGGTTCGGTCAAAACGAGTTCGGCCGAACCCGGTAAAGTTCGGTTCGCTCATGTCTAAGACACTCCGTTCGGATGTTTGTAAACAGAAAAGCACGTGGTGCTTTTCTGTTTACATTCAGTTTGACAGCTCTTGCGCGAATCACGCAGTTCGCACGGAAGTGCTTCCGTGCGACCTTCGTGGTTTTCACGCACCCATTGACTTTAATGGGTGCGTGATGCGCGAAAAACGCACGATTATAGAACATGTCGTGAGTTTTACGCAACGCACTCGCGCTGCGCAAAATTCACGCATCGTCTGCACTGCCCCATAGAGTAATATAGGTGCGTACGACACGCGTGAAAAGCACGCGCGTCGCACGCGCGTATATTACGCTCGTGTAAATGAGGCCTTAGTCACAGGAAAGTTCATTTATATTTTGCATCGTCGTACTCTGAATTTGGAAGGTTTTAAAGGACACCCTATAGCCGATGATATATAGACAAAAACTGGAGGCAATGTATTTAGTAAAAGTTGCAGGAGGGTGTGTATATGTCAATCACAACTGAAGGTGAACAGTCCCTCTAAGATATGGCTGGTCCAAAAAAATGACAACTTTTTTATACAGATGATAGAATGGACTTCTATGAAAGAATTGAGTGCAGAGCAGTTCATCTCCCTTCCCCCACTCCCCTTGGCAGCTCATACAAAGTACAATACTCTGCAGGGGTCGGCAATGAATACAGGACTCAGGTCTTCCTTCGATAAGGAGAATATCAAATCAAAGCTCCAAGTTTACCTCTGCATAAATTAATTTTTCTTAACGTTTTCTACAACTTTCAAATATACCTTGTTTTCAAATTGCTCACAATTTTTAAGATCTCTGCTTGTTGTCATGTTTACAGCGTTTGAAAACCTTTACAGACCTAATGCTTTCTATGACTGATGGTTTGCTACAATTCTCTCTACTCTAGACAATCATCTGTAAGCTAAACAGCCCGGACTCCAGACTGATCTCTTGTACCTTCACTGATACATTGTAACAAACTATCAGGACAGGAGAGAGATTTGTGCTGCTGATGTATTTATTTCACAGAGGATTGTCTAGACTGGATACAATTGTAACCAACTCTCAGCTGTAAGAAGTATTAGGTCTGTAGGTTTCTAGCCTCTGAATGTAAGTGGGAATGTGACCATTCACTTACAGCAAGCAAAGATCTTGAAAAATGTGAGGAATTGAAACACAAAGTATATTCGAAAGTTGCGGAGCCTTCCATTGTACAATGTACACACCATATAAAGCATATTTTTTTGAAAAATACATTGGGGTGGAGCGCTTCTTCCGTTACAGTCATGCCTTAGATTCGCTTTTATACTTTCTATTTCACACCATATTTCTCAAGATCTTGTGAACTATTTTGACAAATATAAATAGTGAGATTCAACTTCCCGCTCACCTCAAAGCGCACATCAAAACATTGTGTTCTGCGGAGTGCACAGCGATCTGGGAGGCGTAATTGTCTCGCTGTATTCATGTGCGCCGAAAACTTAAAAGGAAATACAGGAAAAGAGAATTAAGTTTAATTCCTAAATATGTCGCGTTCACGGCAGGCATCCCGCTATTTATTGACAGCGCGTGAGTCACTGACAACAGCTGGAGGTTCTGAGCAGGCAGAGGGTCCGTGTGACGTCAGTGAATTTCTGAATAAAAGTGAAGCCGGGTAGAAAGACAATGCGATCATCTACTGCAGGGAAGAAAAATAAACTAACTATTTTTTAGAAGGTCCTTAAAGGGATTGTCCAGTTTGGAAAACCCATTCTTATAATCCCCACTAGGGAATTCTGAGATAATAGGGGGGGGGGGGGGTCCTCTGTTCAGGATCTTCATCTACTGGTCAGAGTGGAGAGCGATCACATAGAGCGTCTCTGGAGGACCTGTCCTGTCTTGTATTGCACAGACAACACATTGATGTGAATGGACACTGTGTAATACTTCCTTTCCCCTGTGGTGGCGCTGCAGGGAAACTAAACACTTACTGCCAGGTTTCCCCACAGATCACAGCTGATCACTGGGGGTTCCAGCAGAGGGAAACTTTGTGATCAGTTTATTGTCATGGAATCCTTGTAACAAGTAGAGATTGTCCAAAGTGGAGAGCTCCTTTAAGAAGTGCGAATGTAATTCTTTTATAAGATACTGGTGAGAAGTTTTCTTTGATTTACTTAACCTTTTTCTATTTGGTAAAAGAATCATATATAAGGTGAAGGTAGGATGGACATTGCTGTATATGTGGATGGCACCTGCTTCCTAATCCTCCTCCAGTATAAAAGAAACGCAATCCCTTTAATATAATAGCAGCCGCAGGAAACGGCCATCGTCTGCTCATTTTACCTGCAGTGGCCACTATAGGCGACATGCAGTATTCCCATTCACTGTCATTGGCTGTGATTAGGCTGGCGATCAGGCAGCAATCGTATGATCTGTGTGTGGAATCCCGTCTAAAACACATTTTATGGAAATTAAACAATAACAGATTTAAGGCACCAAACCCCAAAATATGGTGAAAAAAGAAACGTATTACATTCCTCGAACAGATTTTACTTTTACCGGGATGTTATTTCATATAATAACCGGTGGTTTTGTTTGGATAAAGCTTAATCACTATATGAAAAAGTTTTGCGGCCATAATAATTACATTTTGCAACATTTTCAAGACGTCTGCTTGCTGACAGAGAATGGGAATGTCTTTGTTTACATTCCCAAGCTGTGACCCCATATAGACCTAATACTGAGGGTCTGTATAACTGTATCCAGTTCCCACAATCCCAACGGCCTGGACTGATACATTTCACCTGCACTGATACATTGTTACAAACTGTCACGACAGAGGTTTCTGCTGCCGATGTATTAAAATGGCCATACACTTTAGACAGAACTCGTCAGAACCTGCTAATTCCAGCGAAATCTAATGTGTACGGGGTACCAGGGGCGCAGCTATAGGGGGTGCAGAGTCAGCAGTCGCTACCGTGCCTTGTAGCCTGAGGGGGCCCAAAAGCCCCTCTGTCACATGAGAAGACACCAGGATTATAGATGACACATGGTACATGAGGGGCCCTGATATAGATTTTGCATTGGGGCCCAAGAGCTTCAAGTTACGCCTCTGGGGCCACCCACTCTCCCCTGATGGCAGAAGGATTTTAACATGCTTTATCCTCGCTTCCCATTGGCTGAGTGTTCATGTTAATGGGGGAGTCAAGAGAACTAACTGTCCGCAAAACGAGCCTTCGGCCGACAAGTTACTTTACTTGTATGGCCATCTTTAAGCTCACAGAGAATTGTCTAGACTGGATATTTACTTGTACCAAACTCTCAGCTGTGAAAGGTATAAGGTCTGCAGGGTTGTTCAGCCTCTGGATGTAAACAAGAATATTCCCATTAACTTACAGAAAGCAGAGTTATTGAAAATGGTGAGAAATTGGCACACAAAGCATATTAGAAAGTTTTATAACTATCCATTTCACAAGCCCTTTAAATTGTTACTCCACCGAGCGTTCTATTCGTGTTCTGGTACTCGCAGGGAGACGGAGAGCAATGCTATAATCTGATCTTTCACATGTGGGAATCGTTCTTATGAGACTTTGTTAGAGGAAACGTCTCTGAACCCGAAGCTTTCTGCAAAGTCCTGAAAAACTGCTACCAGTCAAACAATGGAAACCTGTTCTGTATCAAGATTTATCGGACACATATTGAAAAAGTTTCCCGGTTCTCAGCAATAATCCACTGGTAAATGTAAAAAAATGAAACCGTTTTTACCCCTCCCCCTCTCTATAACTGAAAGCTCGTCCCACGCGTTTCAAAAAGACAAAAGTCCCGATTATATGAGTTCAGAAGCGCGGATTGACTCGGTTGGAGGGAAAGTATAATTTTCCCCTCTTGTTTTGACTGCGGAAAGATTGATAAAAAGTTGAATGTTTTTAAAAAATGGCTGAGTCAACAAGAAAATCCCTGACTGTCTACAGAGCGAGGCTGCCGCAGCATTGTACGGCGTAGCGATGCTGTCAACAAGGAATATTCGCATCTGACAAGAGGTTATTGGCTTCTATTTTTACAGGTTATCATGTCACCACCGCAGCTCGTAGAGAAGCCTCTTTTATTCTAAAATACAATGGAAAATGAATACTTGGCAATTCGCAGCCCCTCCCCCGCACTGACTGCCCTTTGTCGTCACTCCGTGGAACATATTTGATCTTTCACTAAATTGTCTTTTATTTAAATGGTTGCTCAAAATAGCTCAGCAACAAGAGGTACATGGCTGCGAGAGACACGATGTCCCGTAGACCGTTCTTATCTGAACCCTGATGGGAATTCAATGATTAAGCCAAAGCTAAGAATACATTCATGTCGACATAAGATGTTGATGCAAAAATGGCAGAAAAAAACAACAACAAATGGAAATTACAACCTGTTTTTCTGCAAAATATTTATTGAATATATACATAATTTCCCGACCACCTTCTCCGCCCCTCCCCCACCCCATCCACCTTGTTAACTACCGCTAGGCCCCTGAAATGGTCCGTCTAGTATATTAAAACTTTATACAGTATTCCGGCGCACATATAAATCTTGAGAATCAGTTGTCACTATGCATTTGCAATCATAATTGTTTTTTTCCCTGACTTCAATAAAACGTAGTGTCTTCTAGCAGCCACCTGAATATTGTATTCAGCCTCAGACAATAGCGGGGACGGTTGATGCAGGCTAGTGGACGCAATATAATTTATTATCTGTCAGTATCCATGAACTGGATTGTAACTCCAGGAAGGAAATATAAACTGTGATTTCGATACAACTTGGTTAATTTGTCAGTGGTGAAAAATCCCGCCGAGAGCGTCACGTGTTGCTGGTCGGGTCTGGGGAGGTTTAGGCCTATGATAGTTTGGGTACAGGGGCAAGAAGAGGTCAAAAATAGTATTTAAAGGAACACTCTGGGCAAAACTGATACTGGGTTATGCCTAGTGCAGGGCTCAGGGAGGGGGTGGAGCATGACACCGGAATTCAAGGAACTCTAAAGAGAGAATTTCTGTGTCATGCTCCGCCCCCTCAGTCTCTGCCCTATTGTATTAGTTGTGCCTGGTGTTCTCATTTAAAGGGGAATAACTACAATGATGTTATCCTGCAATCTACAACATACTTAATTTGATGCTTGTCATTTTTCAATGCCGTGTAATTTACTGACCTAAAGCGTGAGAATGCGGCTCATCTTCTAAAATGGTCAATTGTAAATAATGAGTAGAAAGGAGAAAAAAAACCAGGGGAAATACCAACACTGCCGACAATTTTAAACAAAGGATGGCCCAAGGGTACTTGCTTTATTTGTCCATGTGGAAATATAAATCCAAAAAATCGACTAGGTGCCGGATGATTGGTGATTGACCCACCAGAAGGACAAATTAAGCAAATAGATTAGACATGTAAGTTAAGTGTTACGTAGGTATGTGACTCACTTTTCACAATATACAGCGGAACAGGTTTCCCAGAATGCAAATCATTAAGTTTTATCAGACACTGAACAAGCAGGGAATGCTAGTTGGTTGATTCCAAATCTTTAGCTTTCTAAGTTGTGAGTGCAGCTCTGGAGCTTAATATAGGATGTAACTCAGTATCAGTACAGGATAAGTAATGTATGTACACAGTGGCTCCACCAGCAGAATAGTGAGTGCAGCTCTGGAGTATAATACAGGATGTAACTCAGGATCAGTACAGGATAAGTAATGTAATGTATGTACACAGTGACTCCACCAGCAGAATAGTGAGTGCAGCTCTGGAGTATAATACAGGATGTAACTCAGGATCAGTACAGGATAAGTAATGTAATGTATATACACAATGGCTCCACCAGCAGAATAGTGAGTGCAGCTCTGGAGTATAATACAGGATGTAACTCAGGATCAGTACAGGATAAGTAATGTAATGTATGTAGACAGTGACTCCACCAGCAGAATAGTGAGTGCAGCTCTGGAGTATAATACAGGATGTAACTCCGGATCAGTACAGGATAAGTAATGTATGTACACAGTGGCTCCACCAGCAGAATAGTGAGTACAGCTCTGGAGTATAATACAGGATGTAACTCAGGATCAGTACAGGATAAGTAATGTAATGTATGTACACAGTGACTCCACCAGCAGAATAGAGAGTGCAGTTCCGGAGTATAATACAGGATGTAACTCAGGATCAGTACAGGATAAGTAATATAATGTATATACACAGTGACTCCACCATCAGAATAGTGAGTGCAGCTCTGGAGTATAATACAGGATATAACTCCGGATCAGTACAGGATAAGTAATGTAATGTATGTACACAGTGACTCCACCAGCAGAATAGTGAGTGCAGCTCTGAAGTATAATGCAGGATATAACTCTGGATCAGTACAGGATAAGTAATATAATGTATATACACAATGACTCCACCAGCAGAATAGTGAGTACAGCTCTGGATTATAATACAGAATATAACTCAGGATCAGTACAGGATAAGTAATATAATGTATATACACAATGACTCCACCAGCAGAATAGTGAGTGCCGCTCTGGAGTATAATACAGGATGTAACTCAGGATCAGTACAGGATAAGTAATGTAATGTATGTACACAGTGACTCCACCAGCAGAATAGTGAGTGCAGCTCTGGAGTATAATACAGGATGTAACTCCGGATCAGTACAGGATAAGTAATGTATGTACACAGTAACTCCACCAGCAGAATAGTGAGTGCAGCTCTGGAGTATAATACAAGATGTAACTCAGGATCAGTACAGGATAAGTAATGTATGTACACAGTAACTCCACCAGCAGAATAGTGAGTGCAGCTCTGGAGTATAATACAAGATGTAACTCAGGATCAGTGCAGGATAAGTAATGTAATGTATGTACACAGTGACTCCTCCAGCAGAATAGTGAGTGCAGCTCTGGAGTATAATGCAGGATGTAACTCAGGATCAGTACAGGATAAGTAATGTAATGTATGTACACAGTGACTCCACCAGCAGAATAGTGAGTGCAGCTCTGGAGTATAATACAGGCTGTAACTAAGGATCAGCACAGGATAAGTAATGTAATGTATGTACACAGTGACTCCACCAGCAGAATAGTGAGTGCAGCTCTGGGGTATAATACAGGATATAACTCAGGATCAGTACAGGATAAGTAATGTAATGTATGTACACAGTGACTCCACCAGCAGAATAGTGAGTGCAGCTCTGGGGTATAATACAGGATATAACTCAGGATCAGTACAGGATAAGTAATGTAATGTATGTACACAATGACTCCACCAGCAGAATAGTGAGTGCAGCTCTGGAGTATAATACAGGATGTAACTCAGGATCCGTATGGGATAAATAATGAAAAGTATTTTGTAAATTGCGTGTGTATACACAGGGGTGTAGCTATAGGGGGTTCAAATGTGGATATACACATTAAACTATGCTCCTATCTTGCCTTTGTTCCAAACACCGCTATGTAAAAGGACTACCTAATACCATGTGATACCCACCCAATGGCATTGCTCACCTGAAGTCACATAATGTGATTCAAGCCACACAGTTTTGTTTTTTTTGCTGCCCATAGAAGTTAATGGAAACGTGAAACCATCATGGTCACAATCCATTTTCAATATCATCTATGAAGTGTGTTGTCACACAATGGCGTTGGATCGCATAAACGTTGCAGTTAGCCGTCACTTGCATTGAACTTCACATTATAAGAATTTTGATCTAGGGCTTGAAGAAAAATAACATGTTCAACCGCATGCGACCAAAGTCCCCCGCCATAGTCTTGTTCTCCAGCATATAAGATCTTATTCTGTAGTGGATTTTGCTGTGTATTTGAGCTGACTGCTGTATTTTGGGGTGGGTGGGGGGGGGGGGGTTTGGCTGATAATGACATCGCTGGACAAACATCTATTTCATCATTTTATAGCTTAGCTTTATAGAGTGATAAAAATAAACCATCTGTCCTCGGCCGTACCAAGGCAAGAAGGGGTCTTTGTGCGCTCCTAATGAATATAAACACATAGGGATATTATAAAAGGATGAAGATGCTCGTGTACAAAGAGCTTGTCAGGCGCCGTGTGCACTAAGTTGCATTCTGTGCTGTTCTGTGGATTCTGCAGCAATAAGTGACCCATTATGGCAAGAAATTCCCTTCGGACCCTGCATTTTTCATCTCCTTTTTTATCCCATCCACCTGACGCCCCTCCATGTCTTTATGCCCACAGCAAAGAAGCTGTAAAATGACAGAAAGTCCCTCTCTTAGGATCAGCAGGTAATGTATTAGACATAATTAATTAGCACATCACATACTTCAATACACAATGTTCAGACAGACTTATAATCAGCAAATCTTTATAGAAGCCGATTTCATGATGCATGGGCCTCCCTGGACCAGTTAAGGATGTATGGAACGCACGTGCCGTTAACTGGTTGGAAATGTCCCATCATTGCAGCTATAGGGAAACGTGTTCTGCCTGCAATCATTGCGTTTTTAACAATCTTGTTAATTAGAATTTGCAAAGAAAGAAACAGAACTAGAAACCATATTCTTAAATATTCACCCTTAAAGGAGGCCCGTCACCTTTCCTGACACGTCTGTTTTTGTAAATAATTGTATTCCCCGTAAAATAATAATTCTGGAACATATTTTCTTAGAACTCTACATTGTGCCGTTCCTCTGTTATTCCCCCTAGAAACATGAATAATTTGACAACTGGGTGGTACCAGTTGTGGGTGTGTCCCTACACAGACTGACGCAGTCCAATCAGTGCTGACAGAGTGAGGGACACGCCCCTTTCACAAGGGGAATGGTAACACCCAGTTGTCAATTTATTCAGATATTTCTTGGAAGAATAACAGAGGAACGGCCCAGCACAGAGTCCTAGGAAAACATGTTCTGGAATTGTATTTACTAAAACAGACATGTCAGGAGAGGTGGTAGCTCCTCTTTAAAAATAATAAAAAATGGTGTTTAATCTAAATTGGTCCAAAATTCCGAGCAGATTCTTTTCATAGTATATCTTTACATTGGCTGGAGCTCTCTCTTTCTGATAAAAAGCGCCAAATCCCCTGCATAGTGGGTTAATGATTAAATTCTTTCTGCCTACATCCTCCACTAGAGGGAGCTCACTGCATTTACACATTGAAGGCAATGATCCAACTGCACGCAGTGAGCTCCCTCTAGTGGCTGCTACACGTGACTAGCAGATAGAGACTCCTGTCTGCCTGGTCTCTTGTGAGAGTAAATTATATCTGCAGTAAAAAAAGTTTTTGTTTTTTTTTAGGATCCGGTCTCCCTAAAAGAACAATTTGCAAAATTAAAAGAGTAACCCCTGTGCATTCTCGTGTTTTCTTTAAAGATGAGACCATTTGCTGATCAGTTACAGAACCAAATTTATTCCAGTTAAGATAATAGGGGGCTAAAGCAATAATATGTATTTTGTTAATTAGATTTGTGAAATGCAAAACTGCCCCTTGGGAGTTGGGGGTATGGATTTTTTGGGTTGCAGGTAGCAGAGGAGGGTACAATGCGGTGACCAAAGTTGGAGTGCTGAACAGGCAACAGCAAAGTTATATGTGATGCAGAGGTTAGAGCTTCAGCTCGACACCAGTGCCCAAAGTGCCCTCAAGGGGGCGACACAGCGATAAATGGTGGGGTTGCTGACATAGTTCTTGCATTAGAGCCCAGGAGCTGGGTCCAGGTCTCTTCCTCTGGCAGTCTGCTTGGCTGGTGCTTTTTGGGACCATTCAGTGAATGTAATTGCATTTTGTAGTAGGGGTTGTCCAAGATGAGGAAAAAAGGATCTGCTGTTTTTGTTTTTGTGTCTCCATGGACTGTCTGGTATTGCAGTTTAGTCCCAATTCAAGCAAATGGGACTGAACTGCAATACCAGACACAGTCCAAGGACAGACGTGGCGCTGTGTCTGCAAAAACCAGCAGCTCCTTTTTCTAATTCTGGACAATCCCTTTAAGCTTTGATAAGGTATCACACAAATGGCCCATCTAAAGGGAGCCGGTCCTGAGCGTTTCCTTACAGAAACGTCCCTGAAAGCTGAAGATATTTTGTTGTGTTAGGATATCGCACTGCTCTCTGTAAATGGCAGAATAAAAAGTTTAAATTCCTGCTGGGGCCGGTGTCTTTTCACCCCCATTACCAGAAATTGACCTAATAAAAGGCAGGCTAATGAGGCGTTATTAAAAATGCAATGAGCTATATGTTGGGCTAATCTTGGTCCACTTTCACGGGGTGAGATAGTAGATCGCCGTTCAAATAGAATTAATCATTTCACACAGATGAGGGATGATAAATAAATAGAAAAAGTTGAAATAAGACTTAAAATAGAAACTTGTTCTGAAGCGATAGATGTTTCCATTCTGTACGTTGTATCGGGGTCGAAAAAAGGAAAGAAAATCTGGAATCCAATGAGAAATTCAATTCACAGCGAGTAAGGCAGGAGCAGCAATGCCTCTCTCTTTTTGGCTGGATTCACACATCACGTATATGTGTCGCAGATTTTGATGCAGATTTTTGAGGCAAAGCCAGAAGTGGATCCTGGAGGAAGAAGTAGAAGTTCTTCCTTTTATATTTCCCATTCCTTTGGGCTAAAAAAATCGGCAACAAAATCTACAACAAATACGCGATGAGTGAATCCGACAAGACGGACAAAAAGTTGCACAACAAAAATGACATGGAGATGCTTCTTGAGGTTTGCACAATGAGTGCGGGTCCAATGATATCGCCGCCCCGGAAGGCCATTTTTTGGCCACAGATAAATCCCACAGAGGCAATGAATATTCGTGTAAAGCTGCACGATTCCCACTGAAAAATATGAGGAAAGTCAGGTGTCCGCACCTCATTCAAAAATGTCCTTTTCATTTTTTGTTGCTTGATAGCACCAACAACTCTCATCAGTCCCTGTCATTGGTGCGGCTCCCAATCTAATTTCTCCATCCCAGACACACACATTAGGGCCAATTTCATAGGAAGCCAATAATCCTATCCGTATGTTTTTGGAGTGCGGCGGAAGGAAACGGTAGAACCTGGCGGAAACCCACAAGAACACGGGAGAACATACAAACTCCATGCAGATGTTGGTCAGAACACACGATCCAGGGGGTGCAAGGCAGCAGCGCTAACCACTGAGCCACGGTGTTTCCCAAAAGAGGGGCGCAAAATGTACAATGTAACAATGTATTGTAGCAGATCTGGTGTGGTATCGGGTAAAAATAAATTGGCCAATGCATGTGAGGGGGCGCATAAGTCCTGCTCCCACATCACTCATATGGCGTGACTTATTGTTGGACCCCTCCACTCAAATCTGTCACCTTCTAGCTTTTGTTACTCCGCTTCTTGATTAGGGTTCTGTGGGCTTAAAGTGTACCTATACTTCCACGCAGAGCCGATCAGAAGCTCACTAGACTGCTTCGTCTTAGTGATCAGTGGGGGTCTTAGTCAGAAGTTTTATGAAAGTATAGGTAGACTTTAAGAAAAAAAAGTCTGCTTTTTTTTTTCCTTGAAACAGCGCCACCCTTGCCCATGGGCTGTGTCCGGTAATGCAGCTCAGCCCCGTTCACTTGAATGTTGAATCCCTATAGATAACCTGGTAAACAGATTCCTCTTCTTAACATTTAAATCAATGCACGCAAGGGAAGGGGGAAGGGGGGTGTTCTTTGAAATATCATGAAACCGCCTCAAACTCAAATGAACATCCTTTTCTGGCGATTCTAAATGTAAGGAATAGTGTAAACAACGTATATGCGGAAAAGAAAATTCACAAAAAACCTACAAAGCCGAAATAAAATTCTTTGGAGAGAATCTGGAACACGAGCGCCCCAGTGAATAATAGCGCTTCACGCTGTCATGTTTAAATAAAGGTTATTAGATTCAAGGACAACTTTGTTTCTTTTTTAAGTGTCAGAACACGTACGTTTTTTTCCAAGACAATGCTACTTTAATTTAAATAAGTATAAATATTCAGGTGCTTGCAAAGCTGCCGCGGATCCATTGTAATTTTTCGCTTATATAATGAGCGCGACAACACAAGTTTGCAAAGAGAGGAGATCTCAAAACGTCACACTTTTCATAGCAAAGCTTGATGTCTAATCTCTCAAATTATTTAAATATAGAGTATCGACGCCACGCCGGTAAATATAGCGCTCGAATATTAGTTGGAGATCCAGTGTAGTCAAGGCAACGATCACTGGGCCAATGTTCATACACAAATATTTGTATTCTATTTATCCGGTAAAATAAATGTTGATATTCGGCGACTGATGACGTCATCAGTGATAAATGGTGGAACGCTGTGTCTCCCCTGTAAAAAAAATACCCAATATTCGGGTTTTGTCATATGACTTTGTTTTCTATAATGGAAGTGAGGAGGTGCTACAATATATTGTTCTCGTTTCTATCCCCCATATCCGGGACCCTATGTAAATAAAACTTGGGGTACAGTGAAAAGTCAGTAGTCGCTCCATTTAAAGGGTAGTTTCAGCTACGACTTCGGCCAGATATCTCGCCAGATTAGAAGTGATGGCGGGTGATGCAGCCATACAACGCCGCAAGCTTCTCCAGCAAAGACCCTTCATAGTCCTCTGATGTCATCGTTCTCTAGGCACCTGGACCATCCACTTGCAGCCGGAATTGTTTTTTAAGGACATGTTATAAAAGGCCCATTAGTGTACAGAAAAAAAGGTTAAAAACGTATATCATAACTTTTGATTGAAGTTACAGCTCAACGACTGCAACAAATCAACTCATGTGCCCATGACAACACTTCCTGTCTGTGCACTGCTGGTTCAGTTTGACAGAGACGTTGTTTGGAACCGGATCAAAGTTGTTGTTTTTTTTCTCATAGATCGGTGGAGATGGAGAAGTGAACTCTCCATTCAGTCTCTGTCTGGATGCGACCACCGTTGCGTGCAGAGCGGGTGTCGATCCCAGAAGTGGGGATATCCCATGAATGTCTACCCTTTAAGATAAGAACAGATGTAAACTCCTTTAAGTGACACCTCAGTCTTTTTAGGTTTCGCCATCAGCATAGAAAAGGTTCTTATCATATTTTGAGGCAGGAAGGGATTTTTTTACCCACTTATTATGAGATCAGACCAGTCTAGGTACCAAACACCAATGGGTAACATCTATTTTTGGGGCAAACCCTACTTGGGGCATTAAAAGACGTCTTGTAACATTCAGCTCAAGAACAGGCTTTATTCTTAAAGTGTTGTCAGGGATTAGAAAAACATGGCTTCTTTTTTCCAAAAATAGCGCCACACCTTTTCACAGGTTGTGTGTGGTATTGCAGCTCAGCCCCATTCACTTCAATGTAACTGAGCTGCAATACCAGACACCCCCCCCCCCCATGGCGCTGTTTTTGGAGGAAAGCAGCCATGTTTTTCTAATCCCTGACAACACCTTTAAGGTCCTACAAAAAGTATAACCGATACAGACACTTTTCCTGGTTCTCTTAGTTTAAGATTTAGGTTTACAAACCAGAGAACCTTTCTGAGTAAATAAAAAAGACAGTGGAAATAAGTAAGCTAATATTGAGAGAGTTAATTATGACGTCAGGGCCGTAGATTTTGAATGACCCCCTAAACAAGCGCGTCTTTCTTTGCAGATTTTTATGACTCAACCCCGAGCTCTTATCAATCCATTGTTATTCCGGGAATGTACAGGCCGTATATAAGATCATGAATATATTGTAAGACAAAAACAAGTAATGTCCTTCTGGTATCGTGCGGGACTTCAGAAAATGTGTCCTACAAAGGAGCAGTGTGTCCGTTCATATCTTCAGGAATATTCATGGTCCCTCATAGTTATCAGTCCCACACCAGAAGCTTTAATAAGGTCTGTGGTTACAGCCATAATAGGAAATGTGAACCTACAAAGCGAAGCTTCCCTATACCATCTATATACCATCTATATACCATCTATATACTATCTATATACCATCTATATACCATCTATATACCATCTATATACCATCTATATACCATCTATATACCGTCTATATACTATCTATATACCATCTATATACCATCTATATACTATCTATATACCATCTATATACTATCTATATACCATCTATATACCATCTATATACCATCTATATACTATCTATATACCACTATATACCATCTATATACCATCTATATACCATCTATATACTATCTATATACCATCTATATACCATCTATATACCATCTATATACCACTATATACCATCTATATACCATCTATATACTATCTATATACCATCTATATACCATCTATATACTATCTATATACCACTATATACCATCTCCATCTTTTTTGCATTTATGTATCTAGTTTATACCAAGGTTTATACCTTGCTGGGCCCCTATAGCGTATATGTGTATCTGCCCCAGGTCCCGCCAACTCTGCAAACTGAGCAGCACTCCTTTTTTTCCTTCCTAGTTCTATAGGTGATACCTGATTCAACCCTCTGTAGCTGCTGCATTTTAGATGCAGCATTCGTAGTGTATCATGTCTTTTCTTAGAAATTACAGTTGCAAGAAAAAGTAAGTGAACCCTTTGGAATTACCTGGATTTACCTAGTGAACTGTGTCCAGTCCGGGAAATGCGGCTGACATGCGGTCCGTATATCACCGACCAAACACGGTCGTGTGAATAGGGCCTAACAGTCGTGCTATTCATGTCTTTTATTGATCACATTGACTAAACATCCACAGTCCAGGAAAAAAAGTAAGTGAACCCATGACTTTAATAGCCTGTAGATCCCCCTTTAGCAGCAATCACCTCAACCAAACGTTACCGGTAGCTGCAAATAAGATTTGCACAACGCTGAGGAGGAATTTTGGACCGTTCCTCCCAGCAAATGTGTTTCAGTTCCCCAAAATTTCTGGAATGCTCTGCGGGCACAGCCCTCTTCAGGTCATGCCACAGCATGTCGACAGGGTTTAAAGGGGTTTTACTATAATCAATATTTATCACCTATCGACAGGATAGGTGATAAATATTTGATAGGTGGGTGCACGACCGATGAAACCCCCACCAATGCTCTGAAAGTGAGTCCTATGTGAATGGAGTGGTACTGCGTATGCTCGGCCACCATTCATTCATTTCTATGGGGCTGCCGAGCGATATTTTCAGCAGCCCAATAGAAATGCATGGAGCGGTGGTTGAGCATGCGCACTACCACTCCATTCATATAGAGCTCACAGGGACGGCAAGGTGAGCCTGTTCTTGTGATCGGTGCGAGTCCCAGTGGTCGGATCCCCACCGATTAGATATTTATCCCCTATTCTATGGATAGGGGATAAATATTGATTACGGTTAAACCCCTTTAAGGTCAGGACACGGTTATTTCAAAACACAAGTCGTCTTCTTTTTTAACTATTCTTTAGATGATTTACTTGTGTGCATTGGGTCATTGTCTTGTTGCATCACCCAACGTCTCTTCAGCTTGAGATCATGGACTACTGCCCTTTCATTCTCTTGTAAAATCTTTTGAGCCACCTTCGAATTCATTTTTTTCTAAATCACATGGTGTCCAGGACCTGTGGCAACTAAGCAGCCGCAAACCGTGAGGCCCCCTCCGCCACGATGCCCCCTCCACCACGATGCCCCCTCCACCACGATGCCCCCTCCACCACGATGCCCCCTCCACCACGATGCCCCCTCCACCACGATGCTCCCTCCACCACGATGCCACCTCCACCACGATGCCCCCTCCACCACGATGCCCCTTCCACCACGATGCTCCCTCCACCACGATGCTCCCTCCACCACGATGCTCCCTCTACCATGATGTCCCTTCCACCATGATGCTGCTCCACCATGATGCCCCCTCCACCATGATGGCCCCTCCACCATGATGCTCCCTCCACCAAGATGCCCCCTCCACCACGATGCCCCCTCCACCACGATGCCCCTTCCACCACGATGCTCCCTCCACCACGATGCTCCCTCCACCAAGATGCTCCCTCTACCATGATGTCCCTTCCACCATGATGCCCCCTCCACCATGATGCCCCCTCCACCATGATGCCCCCTCCACCATGATGCCCCCTCCACCATGATGCACCCTCCGCCATGATGCTCCCTCCGCCATAATGCTCTCTCCACCAAGATGCTCCCTCTACCATGATGTCCCTTCCACCATGATGCCCCCTCCACCATGATGCCCCCTCCACCATGATGCCCCCTCCACCATGATGCTCCCTCCACCAAGATGCCCCCTCCACCACGATGCCCCCTCCACCACGATGCCCCTTCCACCACGATGCTCCCTCCACCACGATGCTCCCTCCACCAAGATGCTCCCTCTACCATGATGTCCCTTCCACCATGATGCCCCCTCCACCATGATGCCCCCTCCACCATGATGCCCCCTCCACCATGATACACCCTCCACCATGATGCACCCTCCGCCATGATGCTCCCTCCGCCATGATGCTCTCTCCGCCATGATGCTCTCTCCGCCATGATGCTCCCTCCGCCATGATGCACCCTCCGCCATGATGCACACTCCGCCATGATACTCCCTCCACCATGATGCTCTCTGTGCCATGATGCTCCCTCCGCCATGATGCTGTAATGTCCGTGGCTGCTGGCTGTCAGCTCCGTTCCCCCCTGACAGCCGCAGCCACGAGCCGGCAAGCGCTGTCCCCAGCCTCCTCCTCAGGAGACGCCAGTGCTCGCGTCCACTCACCTCAGCCGGATCCCGTAGGGTGCGCGCGCACGCTCGTGCCCGCTCTTAAAGGGGCAGCGTGCAAAGCGGACCTTGTTGATGAACTTTGACCCGTGAGTTCCCTGAACTATAAGAGGGGTACAGCCCCCTAGTTGTATGCCTGAGCGTTGCTGTGATCCTTAGTTTGTCTATGTGATGGCCTGCTAGTGTGTTTCCTGTACCTGTTTCAGTTCCAGTTCCTTGCATTTCCATACCATCCTGGTCGAACACTGTGCTGTGCCAAAGTCGTGCCATGCTGTATCCACGTCTGACCTGCTTCACCTCACCTGACGTCTATCTGCTGCCTAGTCCAAGCCGAGCCTGCCCTGCTGCTGTCTGAGCTGCCACAGGTACCTATACGAACTATAGACTTTCACCTGCTCTCTGTTGGTCAGCTGCCTTACCGCAAAGGCGGTACGGCCCAGTGGGTCCACGGACCCTTCGTGACAGATGCTCCCTCCGCCATGCTTCACAGTTGGGATAATGTTTTCTGGTGTGGGGTCTGTATTAAGGGAGTCAGTTTTGTGGTCATTATTAGTGTAGTGGGTCGGGACTGGGGTCTGTATTTAGGGGTTCTGTCTGAGGTCTGTATTTATTCAGGGTGCTTGTTCTGGGGTCTGTATTTGTTTAGGGGGATCTGGCCTGGGGACTGCAATAGTTTAGAAGGTCTGGGGTCTGTATGTATTCTATGATCTAGTCTGAGGTCCAAATTTATTAGTCTGAGTAAAAGGGGTTGTCCGGGCACATCGATAGGTCATCAGTATAAAAACCGGTCCGTGCCCGGACAACCCCTTTAATGTATGGTCCTGGGCCTTGGTGTCTAAATTTGTGTGTTGCTATAGAGGCTGGAAATGGCTGCAGAAGTGATGGGCAAGGATGTCTCATCAGGAGAAGTCGCCCTAACGGTCTGTGTCAGATGGAGAAGAAAAGAAAACGACTCCCATCAGAGAAGACGTCACTTGTGAGTCACTGGATCTATAGAGGATCTGTCCCCTCTCCTGACATGTCTGTTGTAGGAAATCCTTGTATTCTACATATCTTTGTGTACCCAGGACTAGTAGACAAATTTGTGTTACCATTCCCATTGTCAAGAGGAAGTGTGATACTGTCAGTATGTAGGGACACAGCCCTTTGACAATGGGAATCGTAACACCCATTTGTCAATGCTCACAAAAAAAGGTCGTGTTCACTATAGTCATGGCAGAGTGGCGGTGGGGAAGGGGGGGGGCCAAGTTTGCGAAACAGCCCAGGGCCTATGGTCTACTTAATCCGCCACTGTTCCTACACCCTCTTCCCATAGGTTCCAGGTGTTACATAAGTGCAGCACTGTATGTAGGCAATGTGGAAGCACAATGACACATGGTAATTGCACAGGGATATAATCTTTGTATACAGTGATATCTCTCTATACACGTGAACAATGGATTTCTATATTAAAGCCTAAGGGATTTCCTATAACTGTAACCTGTTATTTGGGGACCCTGGTATTGTTTTTGAAGACCTTCGAACTGCATCTCTACATCCCGGAGCAATGACGGCTTGTTCAATGTAAAGTTTGACAATTTCACCTTGATACATTTTTGAAACATTGTCTGTCATAGTCTTTATCATCCTTCATTCCTGGGAGAAGCTTCTGTCAGCAGGAAGGGAAGATTATCATTTATTCAAAATGAAATCGCCAATTGACGATGAGCATAAAAAGTCCCTGTTGGTGATGCACATCCAGAGGAGGCGCCAATCACGGGCGATCCGTGAGATTTGTGTGTGAGGAATGTGTCAAAAAGAACATATGCCTGACAGAAGTATTTGTTTTACCACTGAGAGAAGACTACAGATTTCTTTTTACATAATTAGAACTTGATACATAGGAAAGATTATGTCTCCTCCGTAGGATACCCAAGATGCACAAATAGTTTCCGCACTCCACGCAAGGCAGAGAGTAAATACACAGATGAAATTGTGAGTTCTTGTTCAGAAATTATAGACTAAAGGCTGGGAAATTCTTGGCACGGGCCGCGCTGTATTACAGTGCAGTCGATATGAAACTAGTGGGTGTCTGTCAGATGAGGCCGCAGTGAAAAAGATCTCACAAACTCTGAAGAGCTTCACACAATTTACTGCAAAATTTGGCTAAAATTAAAAATATGTATTTGAGTGAGATACAACAACTACAGGGTGACAGATCCAGCTTCTCGAGTCCCTGTGGCAGCGTAACGATTGCGTGTGCCCATAAAACATAGGTGGGTTTTTTTTTCTACAGAGCTCCAATTCCTCTAAATATACATAGCATTAAAGAAATTAATCAGCACAGCCTATAGAACTTAGAGAGGAGCTGTGACCTCACCTTAAAATGTCTGTATTAGTAAATAGTTGTATTCCTCATAAAATAACAATTCTGGAGAATCTTTCTCTTAACTGTGCACTGTGCCGTTCCTCTGTTGTTCCTCCTGAAAATGTATGAATAAATTGACAACTGGGTGTTACCAGTTGAGGGTGTGTCACTACATGGTCTGACATTGTCCAATCAGTGCTGACAGAATAAGACACTGTAGGGACACGCCTGAAAAAGGGAATGGTAACACCCAGTTTTCAATTTATTCATGCATTTCAAGGAGAAATAACAGAGGAGTAAAACAAAACAGAGTTCTATCTATCTATCTATCTATCTATCTATCTATCTATCTATCTATCTATCTATCTATCTATCTATCTATCTATAATTTTTTTTAATCCAAATCCATTTTTTTACAAGTCCAGAAATAATACCCCAGTGATCAAAACATCTCACATGTCACTTAGACATGTCAAAACTTTTATAAAAGTTTACCTACGCTTTAAAGAGACTCTGTCACCATATTAGAAGTGTCCTGTCTCCTACATATTCTGATTGGCGCTGTAATGTAGACAACAACAGTGGTTTTTATTTTGAAAAACAATTATTTTTGAGCAAGTTGTGAGCAATTTTAGATTTATGCTAATTAGTTTCTTAAAAGACAAATGGGCATTTTTTTACTTTTGACCAAGTGGGCGTTGTACAGAGGAGTGTATGACGCTGACCAATTAGTGACCAATCAGTGACCAATCCGTGACCAATTAGCATCATATACTTCTCTCCATTCATGTCCATTTGTACTCAGCACAGCGAGCTCACGCTGTGCTGTCACATACACCCACATTAATGTTACTGATGTGTCTTGAGAGTGAATAGACAGCCAGGACGCGATGTCTATTCACACTCCCGACACTTCGGTAAAGTTAATGTGGGTGTATGTGACAGCACAGCGTGAGCTCGCTGTGCTGAGTACAAATGGATATGAATGGAGAGAAGTGTATGACGCTGATTGGTCACTGATTGGTCTGATTGGTCAGCCTCATACACTTCTCTTTACAACGCCCACTTGGTCAAAAGTTAAAAAACGCCCAGTTGTCTATTAAGAAACTAATTAGCATAAATCTAAAATTGCTCATAACTTGCTCAAAAATTATAGTTTTTCAAAATAAAAACCACTGCTGTTATCTACATTACAGCGCCGATCAGATTATGTAGGAGATAGAGCACTTATAATCTGGTGACAGCCGCTTTAATGAAATAGTTTGCTATGTGATTTCTGTAGACTTAGGGTTATCCGGGGACCAAAAATTGCATTGCAATAATAAAATTATGTGAAACGAAGTAACTTACTAATTTACTTTAATTTAAAATTCTGTACTAAATCGTGCAGTTCTAACCTCATGAATTGTTCCCGGAAGTTCTGGAGCTTTTCTGATGCACAGCTGATGCTTTGCTCGGGAACTCCAGCGATAGTAGGAAACCCCTAAATTGAACAAATATGGAAGTCTGGAGTCCCGAGCAAAGCGTTAGCTGACGCTCTGCTCGGGGACTCAAGCAGTAGGCAATGTGACAGCCCCTCGTGGTCATGTTCTTGACACGCCGACACGAACAGCACATGAAGCAAGCCCTGGGGGGCGGTGTCGGAGCGTCATCATTATTAGAAAAGCTCCGGCGCCCAATGGAACCCATTGACTTTAATGGGTTCTGCCGGGGTGATCAGGCTTTAGCACAAATGTTTCCGGTATTTTTGTCCGGATCTGCGTCGGAGGCCCTTAATGGAGCCTCCAACGCAGATGTGAACAGGCCCTTAAAGGGGTTGTCCAGAATTAGAATATGGCTTCCAAATACAGCGCCACACCTGTCCATGGGTTGTGCTTGGTATTGCAGCTGCAGCTTAGCTCCATTTAAGTCAAACGACTGAGCTGCAATATCACACACCACCTGTGAACAGATGCAGAGCTGTTTTTGGAAAGATGCTTCCACCTGTATCACCTATGCACTGAAATGTAAGGTTGGCGAGCTGTTTTTGTAATTTCCGTATGGTTTAAATATAGCGGCAGCGCACATGCTTGCTGTGGCTTGGGCAAGGGACTGGGTCCCACCATTGGTTGGCGGTCTCAGTGGTTGAACCACCACCTATCTAACATTTATGTTTGGGGCTAGAATACCCTTTTAAGGTGGCTCTGCACCCCCATCCCCTCTATAACGCACCTTCTCTAATGCCACAGACATAATCGAGTCGTTGTAACCTAAAGTCGGTGAACTTTCAGCTCGAGGCTTTTTCAGGAGGAAACAAAATAAAGTGTTTTTCTTTTATTATCTACATTACAATCCCAGCACTCCGAGGGCCGCAGATCAACCCTTGAACTCCTGAACAACAATTTTATTTAGAAAGTTGATTTATTCATAAGCAAATAGGATACAGTGTGGATAAAGAAGAAGGATCAGGAGGCAGTTATTAGATTAGGGCAGTACAAAGGCCTCAGTGTTACAGCCGGCCGAGTCCCAGCAGTTACTGTACCTTTCAAAACTAATATGTAACCATATCGCTTTTAAAAGACTGATTCATATTACTCCCAAACCATGAGAAGTTCTGTCTCATCCCCACCACAGGAAACTCGAGTCTGATTTTAATGAGCCTCATTTGGAATGTGGCCTTTGAAAAGTAGTACATTTGAAAAGATGGAACATTAAATTTTGTAATGATGTAAAACATCTTCAGTTTTTGACAGGACAATGGCGCTTATTGTGCTTTATAGCCCCAGTGGTGATTCAAAGGTCACTTTGTATATGACTCCATAGACAGGGGCAGCAGTGAATGAAAATTAGGTTACATGTGATCAACTTTATTATTAATCAGATGAAAATGGATTTTTAACATTTTTCTAATGAGCAAAAGGGAAAAGTGGAAAATACCAGGATTAGAAGCGGGCAGGGTGTTTAGTGAATTAGCGGGGAGGGGGACCCGGCGCTAATGTGAATTTACTGGCTAAAATTACGCTGAGGAAACACACCGCGTGGCATTAAAAATGTGCCGGAAAAGGCTGGAGGTTTTACGCTGCAATTTGCTATTTGCGTTTTTTTTTGTTTTTTTTTTGCAATTATACTATGTCATGTTCAACAAGTACAGCGCTTGCCCATGTCCAATTACAAGGAAATATACCATCGAGATCCGGCCGGGTCCCCTGTTTCTTCTTGTAATGTCTGATCTGGAGTTCTCTCTGGTGCATAAAGCGTTTAGATCCATGGGAAAATCATCGGATTTCAGGGGAAAAATTCAGCTGGTGGTAAAGGGCTAGAATTCTGTAAGAGGAGGAACTGGTGGGTAATGTGGGCATTGTGCACCCATGTAAGGCTTTCCTTCACCTGGGCCAAAGATTCAGTTTGCTGCCCTAGCATTGTATTTAGTTACCTTGACCAAAGGCACAGTGGCTGGTTGGTGCCCCCTGGCACACAGCACATTGGGAACATGCCCCGAAAGCCCCCTACTGATGCTGACGGACTCTCTGCCACCCTGGGAGTCCTCTCTGCCATTTTGCTGCAATCACCTTTCCCCAACCTCTAAGGACACACGTACACCACGGCAAAGTCGAGCACATGGACCCTGTCCCTACAAGTCTGTGTTACGACCATGGGCTTGCCAGTAATAGGGGGCTTGTAAGATACCCAGATCTAAGACCCTTTTTAAAACCCATTGATAGTAGTGCGGCAGAGGGCAGCACTGAATATACGGCATCCCGAACTCCATTTTTTTATTTGTCATTTTTAGGAAATGAGATGTTCCTATATTTTGCTTCTATGGGAAATGAGGATCACAGCCCCGCCTGTAAAATTCAGCAGTCATGTTTTTTACATGGGGCTTCCCCTCCTACATGGCCCACAAGAGTAAAAGATATGTGATTGTGAATCAGGACAGAAGAGGTCTGTCCGGGCGGCACTTGGAATTGCGTTTCACTTGGATTAGCTTTGATGAGATCAGTTTGATACGTCATACTTGAAGCTTTCACAGAAAGCAACGACCCATAAGTCATCTGTAAGGCATAGGGTATTCGAGGGTAGAAAATATAAAATTAACCTGTGCAGTGGGTGACAGGCTGGGGGGTTCCTAGCCGAGGTTAGTCCTATAGCCCATTTCAAAGTGTGATGTGAACCTACTCCAGGCTCCACTTCAATAGAACAACTGCAACGTTACGTACAAGGGGAACCAGCCGCGGATATGACCCCATTTAGATTTTCCCTATGGGGCATGTGTCCACCATGTAGGACCCTGACCCAAAACTCACTGATGAGAGTAAAAACACATGGGATACTAAGTCAGCACTAAAAATCCGTGGCAATTCCGCCATGTCTGAACGTGGCCTAAAGAGTCAATACATCGTGTGAGATATATATTTAAATAAACATATTTGTTGCAGAGTTATATGGTAGATCATATGCTGTTCATGCCGTTCTGGGTTAAAGAGAACCTGTCACCCCTCCTGACATGTCTGATTTATGAAATGATTAAATTCTCCATGAAATAAAAATCTTTTCTCAGACCTCCACATTGTGCCGTTCCTCTGTTATTCCTGATAGAAATGTATTCATAAATTGACAACTGGGTGTTATCAGTTAGGGGATGTCCCTACACAGACATTGTCCTTCACTTCACTCCTACTACAGTTCTAGGAGGAGTAACAGAGGAATAGCACATGTAGAGTTCTAATAAAATATGTTCCAGAATCCTCATTTCATGGGAATTACAAGTAATTGCTAAAATAGACACGTCAGGAGAGGTGACCGCTCCTCTTTAAATCTCTGAAATATCTCAGTTTTCTAGGACTGGCTTGTTTTGAAGATTAAATGGGGAATGGCTTTTCGGGAAGGGCTGTGGTCTTGCTGGAATATAGACATAACTAGACGGCATGGTCTGGATGGATCCTTCTCCCCCACAAATATAGTATTGCATTAGACCACATTAAACTTTATGAGAACAATCGTGAATGATAAAGTTCCTGCAGCCGACGTCCTGCTGAATGTATAAAAGTTACACAAGTACAAGAATAGCAGTGTCTTAGGCTGCAAAATTGTCCGTAATTGCAGACCGCAATTATGGACCCATTCACTTCTATTGTCCACGGACACCTTCCCGTTTATTTACGGGAAGGTGTCCGAGCCGTAGAAGTGTAGGCAAAAGATAGGACATGTCCTATCTTTTGCTTTTTACGATCCGTGCTCCCAAACTTTGTATATCCGAGGGCGCAGCTGTACTGGAAATTTCTTTTATTTGTACAACAACAAGTTGTTGTACAAATAAAAGCAATTTCCAGTACAGCTGCGCCCTCGGATATTCCATTTTTTATCTCCCTATCTCCTGGATCTACATAGTGGATTTTTACCAATCTTCAAACCGGAATTTGGGCTGCAACTGTCTCTACCTAAGTCTAACTTGGACACGCACCTTGGGATGTTATGCTCCGAGCATAACAACATCAGGGCAGCACAATTGACCACTTTTTTCCTTTTGTTCTCACCTAATACAGGCTCATGCACTATGTGCGCTTTGTTTCCTTTTTCCCTATAGCGTGCCCAAACTTTGTATGGGAGCATGGGCCGGAAATACGGACGGCTGTCCGCGGCCGTCGGTCGTGCCCGCAATCGCAGCCTGTGATTATGGGTACGGCCGTGTGCATGAGGTTTTAGGCCTAGTTCACAAAGTGTCTTTTGGTGCGGTTATTGACGCGGAAACGGCGCCAAAAAACGTCCGAAATCGCCTCCCATTGATACCAATGGGAAGCAGAGTCATTTTTTTCCCGCGAGCGGAAAAAAAACTGTTCGCTGCAAAAAAAGAGACATAAAAAGAGACATGCTCTTTCTTCAGGTGTTTTCGTGTCTGACCTCTCATTGGCATCAATGGGGGCAGAGAAACTGTTTTCGCTGCGTTTTTTGCCCACGGCACTCAATGTCCGCAGCCGAAAAATGCGGCAAAATCTGCCTCAAAATTCATGAAGACAAAAAAACTCTGGGTTCACATTTCTCAGTTGTGTCTGGCCAGTTGTTTTAGCCTGAGCCGGACACAACTGATGAGATTTTCGTGCTTTGTGAACTGGTTTGGCGTCCTCCATTGCCAAGCTAGAGCCGGATAGAAGAACGCTTCGGCAACGTTTTTCTGTCTGGCAAAGGTAGACAACTGGGTTAAAACAGATGCAGCTGATGCCAGAAATAATTCCATAGGAAAGTATGGTTCCTGTACCACCCCGGTGGTAAACTGTGCCGGATATATGACAAGGGGGCCTTAAAGAGAACCTGTCACCTCTCCTAACATCTTTATTTTTAGTAAATAATTATATTCCCCATGAAATAACATATTTTCTTAGAACTCTACATTGTGCCGTTCCTCTGTTATTCCTCCTAGAAGTTTATGAATAAATTGACAACTGAGTGTTACCATTCCTATTGTCAAAGGGGTGTGTCCCTGCCATCTCACTCTGTCAGCACTGATTGGTCAGTGTCAGTCTGTGTGGTGACACACCCCCAACTAGTAAAACCCAGTTGCCAATTTACTCATACATTTCCAGGAGGAATAATGGAGGAACAGCACAACACAGACTTCTAAGAAAAGACGCTCCAGAATTGTTATTTCATGGGGCATATAAGTATTTACTAAAATAGACATGTCTGGAGAGGTCACAGGTCGCCTTTAAAGATGACTATTGTAATGGATATGGAATTTAGCTTTTTGGTTGTCCCTTTAAGTGGAGAGGAATCTTTCCTGTGTTAAACCTGCAGACAAGTTTTTGTTCTTTACAACTATCAGAGATGGAGGGAAATTCCCAGTAGATCTGCAAGCGATTTGGAGCTGATTAAAACGCACTAATACACCACTAAAAGTTTCAATGCTCGAGGAACCAAAAACGCAATCAAACAAAATACTTCACTTATCTCATAACATTGGAAATTGTAACCTAATTCATTTGGAAATAAGTGTTCGCTATTTGTCTCCTCCAAGACGGGAACAGTCAGAACAGAATCAGCAGTTTAAGTGTTGTCTTCATCAGGTTATTGAGTGAGGTTTGATTGCAAGCTTTTATGACTAATTGTCAGCCCTAATTCACGTACTGAACACCCCCCACTTCATGATGAGATGCCGGAGTATAGAGAACAAAGACCAGAAGCTAAAGAAAACTTTTCTTTATTGATTTACTTTCCTCGGCTTGTTTTTAGTTCAAAGCTGTGACTTTGTAGTATATAATATTATCCTGCCTGTTCAGATTCATATTTTTGTCGATAGGTGGCAGTATTATAGTAGTTATATTCTTGTATATAGGGGCAGTATTATAGTAGTTATATTCTTGTATATAGGTGGCAGTATTATAGTAGTTATATTCTTGTATATAGGGGCAGTATTATAGTAGTTATATTCTTGTATATAGGAGCAGTATTATAGTAGTTATATTCTTGTATATAGGTGGCAGTATTATAGTAGTTATATTCTTGTATATAGGTGGCAGTATTATAGTAGTTATATTCTTGTATATAGGGGCAGTATTATAGTAGTTATATTCTTGTATATAGGTGGCAGTATTATAGTAGTTATATTCTTGTATATAGGGGCAGTATTATAGTAGTTATATTCTTGTATATAGGAGCAGTATTATAGTAGTTATATTCTTGTATATAGGGGCAGAATTATAGTAGTTATATTCTTGTATATAGGGGCAGTATTATAGTAGTTATATTCTTGTATATAGGGGGCAGTATTATAGTAGTTATATTCTTGTATATAGGGGGCAGTATTATAGTAGTTATATTCTTGTATATAGGGGCAGTATTATAGTAGTTATATTCTTGTATATAGGAGCAGTAATATAGTAGTTATATTCTTGTATATAGGGGGCAGTATTATAGTAGTTATATTCTTGTATATAGGGGGCATATTATAGTAGTTATATTCTTGTATATAGGAGCAGTATTATAGTAGTTATATTCTTGTATATAGGTGGCAGTATTATAGTAGTTATATTCTTGTATATAGGGGCAGTATTATAGTAGTTATATTCTTGTATATAAGGAGCAGTATTATAGTAGTTATATTCTTGTATATAGGGGCAGTATTATAGTAGTTATATTCTTGTATATAGGGGACAGTATTATAGTAGTTATATTCTTGTATATAGGAGCAGTATTATAGTAGTTATATTCTTGTATATAGGAGCAGTATTATAGTAGTTATATTCTTGTATATAGGGGCAGTATTATAGTAGTTATATTCTTATATATAGGGACAGTATTATAGTAGTTATATTCTTGTATATAGGGGCAGTATTATAGTAGTTATATTCTTGTATATAGGGAGCAGTATTATAGTAGTTATATTCTTGTATATAGGTGGCAGTATTATAGTAGTTATATTCTTGTATATAGGGGGCAGTATTGTAGTAGTTATATTCTTGTATATAGGGGCAGTATTATAGTAGTTATATTCTTGTATATAGGGGGCAGTATTATAGTAGTTATATTCTTGTATATAGGGGGCAGTATTATAGTAGTTATATTCTTGTATATAGGTGGCAGTATTATAGTAGTTATATTCTTGTATATAGGGGCAGTATTATAGTAGTTATATTCTTGTATATAGGTGGCAGTATTATAGTAGTTATATTCTTGTATATAGGGGCAGTATTATAGTAGTTATATTCTTGTATATAGGAGCAGTATTATAGTAGTTATATTCTTGTATATAGGTGGCAGTATTATAGTAGTTATATTCTTGTATATAGGTGGCAGTATTATAGTAGTTATATTCTTGTATATAGGGGCAGTATTATAGTAGTTATATTCTTGTATATAGGTGGCAGTATTATAGTAGTTATATTCTTGTATATAGGGGCAGTATTATAGTAGTTATATTCTTGTATATAGGAGCAGTATTATAGTAGTTATATTCTTGTATATAGGTGGCAGTATTATAGTAGTTATATTCTTGTATATAGGGGCAGTATTATAGTAGTTATATTCTTGTATATAAGGAGCAGTATTATAGTAGTTATATTCTTGTATATAGGGGCAGTATTATAGTAGTTATATTCTTGTATATAGGGGACAGTATTATAGTAGTTATATTCTTGTATATAGGAGCAGTATTATAGTAGTTATATTCTTGTATATAGGAGCAGTATTATAGTAGTTATATTCTTGTATATAGGGGCAGTATTATAGTAGTTATATTCTTATATATAGGGACAGTATTATAGTAGTTATATTCTTGTATATAGGGGCAGTATTATAGTAGTTATATTCTTGTATATAGGGAGCAGTATTATAGTAGTTATATTCTTGTATATAGGGGGCAGTATTATAGTAGTTATATTCTTGTATATAGGGGCAGTATTATAGTAGTTAAATTCTTATATATAGGAGGCAGTATTATAGTAGTTATATTCTTGTATATAGGAGCAGTATTATAGTAGTTATATTCTTGTATATAGGGGGCAGTATTATAGTAGTTATATTCTTGTATATAGTGGCAGTATTATAGTAGTTATTCTTGTATATGTGGGGCAGTATTATAGTAGTTATATTCTTGTATACAGGGGCAGTATTATAGTAGTTATATTCTTGTATATAGGGGCAGTATTATAGTAGTTATATTCTTGTATATGTGGGGCAGTATTATAGTAGTTATATTCTTGTATACAGGGGCAGTATTATAGTAGTTATATTCTTGTATATAGGAGCAGTATTATGGTAGTTATATTCTTGTATTTAGGGGCAGTATTAGAGTAGTTATATTCTTGTATATAGAGGGTAGTATTATAGTAGATATATTCTTGTATATAGAAGGCAGTATTATAGTAGTTATATTCTTGTATATAGAGGCAGTATTATAGTAGTTATATTCTTGTATATAGGGGCAGTATTATAGTAGTTATATTCTTGTATATAGGGAGCAGTATTATAGTAGTTATATTCTTGTATATAGGGGCAGTATTAGGGCATGACCACACGTGGCGGATTTCCTCCGCAACTGTCCGCATCAATGCCGCACCTAATCCGGGTTGCGGATTACGGCTGCGGATCTGCACAAAATGTGCAGAAAATTGATGCGGACTAGCTGCTGCGGACTGCGGGAAAAGTGCTTCCCTTCTCCCTATCAGTGCAGGATAGAGAGAAGGGACAGCACTTTCCCTAGTGAAAGTAAACGAATTTCATACTTACCGGCCGTTGTCTTGGTGACGCGTCCCTCTTTCGGCATCCAGCCCGACCTCCCTGGATGACGCGCCAGTCCATGTGACCGCTGCAGCCTGTGCTTGGCCTGTGATTGGCTGCAGCCATCACTTAGACTCAAACGTCATCCTGGGAGGCCGGACTGGAGACAGAAGCAGGGAGTTCTCGGTAAGTACGAACTTCATTTTTTTTTACAGATACATGTATATTGGGATCGGTAGTCACTGTCCCGGGTGCAGAAACAGTTACTGCCGATCGCTTAACTCTTTCAGCACCCTGGACAGTGACTATTTACTGACGTCTCCTAGCAACGCTCCCGTCATTACGGGAGCCCCATTGACTTCCTCAGTCTGGCTGTAGACCTAGAAATACATAGGTCCAGCCAGAATGAAGAAATGTCAAGTTAAAAAAGCAAGACGCATCCGCAGCACACATGACATGTGCATGACAGCTGCGGACTTCATTGCGGAACTTTGAATCTCCATTGAAGTCAATGGAGAAATTCCGCCATGAGTCCGCCACTGCTCCGCAACAGACAGAGCATGCTGCGGACACCAAATTCCGCTCCGCAGCGGAATTTTACGCCTCGTCTAAACGAACACTGCTAAATTAAAGTGTAAGTCAATGGACAAACGGCTCCGCTGCGGATTAACACTGCGGAGTGTCCGCAGCGGAATTTAAGTGAAATTCCGCCACGTGTGAACCCAGCCTAATAGTAGTTATATTCTTGTATATAGGGGCAGTATTATAGTAGTTATATTCTTGTATATGTGGGGCAGTATTTTAGTAATTATATTCTTGTATACAGGGGCAGTATTATAGTAGTTATATTCTAGTATACAGGGGCAGTATTATAGTAGTTATATTCTTGTATATAGGGGCAGTATTATAGTAGTTATATTCTTGTATATGTGGGGCAGTATTATAGTAGTTATATTCTTGTATACAGGGGCAGTATTATAGTAGTTATATTCTTGTATATAGGGAGCAGTATTATAGTAGTTATATTCTTGTATATAGGGGCAGTATTATAGTAGTTATATTCTTGCATATAGGGGGCAGTATTATAGTAGTTATATTCTTGTATATAGGGGCAGTATTATAGTAGTTATATTCTTGTATATGTGGGGCAGTATTTTAGTAATTATATTCTTGTATACAGGGGCAGTATTATAGTAGTTATATTCTTGTATACAGGGGCAGTATTATAATAGTTATATTCTTGTATATAGGGGCAGTATTATAGTAGTTATATTCTTGTATATGTGGGGCAGTGTTATAGTAGTTATATTCTTGTATATAGGAGCAGTATTATAGTAGTTATATTCTTGTAGATAGGGGGCAGTATTATAGTAGTTATATTCTTGTATATAGGAGCAGTATTATAGTAGTTATATTCTTATATATAGGGGGCAGTATTATAGTAATTATATTCTTGTATACAGGGGCAGTATTATAGTAGTTATATTCTTGTATACAGGGGCAGTATTATAGTAGTTATATTCTTGTATATAGGGGCAGTATTATAGTAGTTATATTCTTGTATATGTGGGGCAGTATTATAGTAGTTTTATTCTTGTATACAGGAGCAGTATTATAGTAGTTATATTCTTGTATATGGGGGCAGTATTAAAGTAGTTATATTCTTGTATATAGGGAGCAGTATTATAGTAGTTATAGTCTTGTATATAGGGGCAGTATTATAGTAGTTATATTCTTGTATATAGGGGGCAGTATTATAGTAGTTATATTCTTGTATATAGGGGCAGTATTATAGTAGTTATATTCTTGTATATAGGAGGCAGTATTATAGTAGTTATATTCTTGTATATAGGAGGCAGTATTAGGGCATGACCACACATGGCGGAATTCCTCCGCAACTGTCCGCATCAATGCCGCACCTAATCCGGGTTGCGGATTACGGCTGCGGATCTGCACAAAATGTGCAGAAAATTGATGCGGACTAGCTGCTGCGGACTGCGGGAAAAGTGCTTCCCTTCTCCCTATCAGTGCAGGATAGAGAGAAGGGACAGCACTTTCCCTAGTGAAAGTAAAAGAAATTCATACTTACCGCCCGTTGTCTTGATGACGCGTCCCTCCTTCGGCATCCAGCCCGACCTCCCTGGATGACGCGCCAGTCCATGTGACCGCTGCAGCCTGTGCTTGGCCTGTGATTGGCTGCAGCCGTCACTTACACTGAAACGTCATCCTGGGAGGCCGGACTGGAGACAGAAACAGGGAGTTCTCGGTAAGTATGAACTTATATGTTTTTTTACAGATACATGTATATTGGGATCGGTAGTCACTGTCCCGGGTGCAGAAACAGTTACTGCCGATCGCTTAACTCTTTCAGCACCCTGGACAGTGACTATTTACTGACGTCTCCTAGCAACGCTCCCGTCATTACGGGAGCCCCATTGACTTCCTCAGTCTGGCTGTAGACCTAGAAATACATAGGTCCAGCCAGAATGAAGAAATGTCATGTTAAAAAACCAATACGCTCCGCACCACACATAACATGTGCATGACAGCTGCGGACTTCATTGCGGAACTTAGAATCTCCATTGAAGTCAATGGAGAAATTCCGCCATGAGTCCGCAACCAGTCCGCCACTGCTCCGCAACAGACAGAGCATGCTGCGGACACCACATTCCGCTCCGCAGCCTATGCTCCGCAGCGGAATTGTACGCATCGTGTAAACGAACACTGCTAAATTAAAGTGAAAGTCAATGGAGAAACGGCTCCGCTGCGGATTAACGCTGCGGAGTGTCCGCAGCGGAATTTAAGTGAAAATCCGCCATGTGTGAACCCGCCCTTATAGTAGTTATATTCTTGTATATAGGGGCAGTATTATAGTAGTTATAGTCTTGTATATAGGGGGCAGTATTATAGTAGTTATATTCTTGTACATAGGGAGCAGTATTATAGTAGTTATTTTCTTGTACATAGGGGGCAGTATTATAGTAGTTATTTTCTTGTACATAGGGGGCAGTATTATAGTAGCTATATTCTTGTATATAGGAGGCAGTATTATAGTAGTTATATTATTGTATATAGGGGGCAGTATTATAGTAGTTATATTCTTGTATATAGGAGGCAGTATTATAGTAGTTATATTCTTGTATATAGGGGGCAGTATTACAGTAGTTATATTCTTGTATATAGGGGCAGTATTATAGTAGTTATATTCTTGTATATAGGGAGCAGTATTATAGTAGTTATTTTCTTGTACATAGGGGGCAGTATTATAGTAGCTATATTCTAGTACATAGGGAACCTTCTCCTTTATCCTGAACATTTTCTAACTCCTTAGTTAGAGCTACATGTTAGTCAATGAATAATGGATATGAAGGTTCCCCCTACCTCTCTGATATGAGGTCCTGCAGCAGCCTTGGTGTATACAATAAGAGACATCTACTAGGTTTCCTAAGAACCATTATAATATGCGCTCCAGCTGTAGTAGAACCTTCTTAAGAAAAGGATGAGTTTCATGTCAGTAAATTTCCAGAAAAGAGGTTTTACAGCAGCGGGGATATGTAATATATGCAACATGGTATAATGTACCCCCGACTGTAAATGATATTATATTGTAGTATGAGTATGGAAGCCCATTGAGAAGAGGAACAACTTCACTCATTTAGAGAAGGATATATTTTTTCCTCTTCAAAAAAAGGTTCTGCAGCAGCTGAGGTCTGTATTTTAGGTCATACGTAACCGTATAGTTAATTCTAAGAATCTGACAAGTCACCTCAAACCCTTACACCTTAATATTAGATTTCTCTGGTACTTTTAAATGGCCTCTATTATTGTTATAATGTACAGTAGGGGGCACATTGTCCCATATAGACGCTGCGCCACCATGGACTTATATACAGTATATACATAGCACCGCACACACGACACTCAAGTCACTACTCAATATTCTTTCTTGGAGGAAGAGACGGTGAAATGTCATCTGGATTCTGCATCAATCAAATTTTAATACAATTCATTATTTAATAAATATAATCCTCTTATCCTATGCAAGAAAACATCATGAAAAATTCAGAGGCCTTTATAGGCTCATACAATGTGGCTGGATGTATTTCCTCCATAAATACTACATTACTATGTGTCACTTCTTCTTTATGCCTCTTGAGGTAATGACGACGCTCCCCTCCTTTCATTATTATGTTAATCAATTTATAAACAAAATTCCCCATCTGGAAACTTTTTATTTTACTGATTTTCTTCTTAAAAAGTTTTTTTTTTTTTAAAAACAAAAAATAAATCTTTGTTTCAGTGTCTGGTGTAAGCACCTTATGCTTTTAATAAAAAAATTAGTTGTAGAGAACCTGTTCTAGGGACGAAACTTATCATTCCTTTATTAGGTGTTGACTTAAGAGTTGTCCAACGTTATTTATCTTTCAACAGCGCCACACCTGTCCACAGGTTGTGTGTGGTATTGCAGCTCAACCCCGTTCACTTTATTGGAACTGAGCTGCAATACCAGACACAACCTAAGGACCAGAGTGGTTTGGAAGAAAACAGCCATGTCTTTCTAATCCTCTACAACCCCTTTAAACAGACATGGGAGAGAGGGTTTAGTGATTGACCCCCAAAATTTATAGTTATGGCCAGTAGTGTGTAGATCCCACCAACCAAGTGTGGTCTTGAACAGAAACCCAAATACTTCCAGATGGATTTATTTCAGCTTTGGACCCCACCAAACCTTAAAGGAAAACTCCACTTTTATTCTACACAATATTTCAGAGTTAAAATCGGCATAAAATGCGGAGTAATATTTAGCTTCACTGATTTTGTGTTACATCATAGCTTATACTCCAGTCACATCCAGAGCTGCAGTCACATGTCTGCTGTTACCAAAGGGTGGTGCACTGTGGGAACACAGATGACAATCATGAAGTTGGGTCACATGTCTGACAATGGGTGGAGCTAAACTTATGGCTGTCTCCAAGGCAACAAGCAGTTTTTAAAGAGACATTGTATAAGAATGAAGAACAAAAAATTTATAAAATATGTGTAAAGGAAAGTAGTTGCAAAGTTATTTAACTTTTTATTGTGTAAAGACTTGTAATATTCTGTTCAGTTAATTATCTTGGTCTCCTACATCAGTAACAGGTGACGAACATTACGGTGCCCGTAGGGGTTGTCACTCATCTTTCCACAAACCCAGAATGGTATTTATTTCTGCAATACAACTGCATGAAATAGAACGTCTATAGAATGGCTCCTATGGTGGCGGTGCTTCCATCTCATCTACATAATGTTTCTACGTGTTCCTTACCTGCACATTGTAACGTCTTTGTGCTTCCTGTATTTGCTGTTACAGTATGGTTCTTACATTGTAGCAACTCATGGCATTACCCACCAGAAACATATTTCCACACCAGCAAAGTAATTACACCCAGAACCTCTTCCATTCCATTCCCCTAAACCGGCATAAGTTGTCAGGTGCACAGTCATGTGACAACTAAGCCCCTCCCAGAGAGATGTTTCAAAAAGGTCAATTTAGAAATAATGTATCAAAGAAGTATCGTTAAATAAATGGAAAAAAAAATAGTTTTTTTCGATTTTTATAATGTCCAAGCTTGATTGTCACTGGTCTCTTACTTAGGAAGGGTCTTAAAGGGCTTTTCTCAGGAAGACAATTCCTTTAACATATGCCCTATTAGGACATATGGGCGTCATAGAGAAGGCTCCTCTGCTTGTGACCTCCTCTATTAACCAGAGGGGAGATCCGCTGACAAATAGCGGTTCTTGCTCTGACGGATCCTGCCCATCCATGTGGTACATGGTCGGCCATTAGCTTCCCCCAGGAATCGGCTGTCATGATTTATGAAGCCGGAACCTGGGTGGTCATCTGATTGAAGGAGTTATCTTCATGGGATGATGTAACGTGATTACTTGGTCATCTATAAGGAACTGTTGTATGGGTGTTAAAAGAATGAGAAGATCAACAAGGCTGAATATCAAAGCACTTTATACAACAAAAACACAAACAGGTAGTAGCTTACACATAAAAATTTACAAATGTGCTACTCCATTTGGATGGAGAAAGCAAAGACCGTTAGAAGTCAGCATGCAAGAGTCAGAGTCTTAGCGTGGCTATATTCTTGATGGGGGAAACGGAAGCTTCTGGTCACATTGTTATGATGACATTAGCTGGAAATCTTTGACAATCTTTGACTTATGATCCACCCGATCTTCCAGCTCATTACTGCTTGTCTGTGCAGCGTATCATACAGGATGACATCATTGATAGGAACCCCATCTCAGTCTTAATGTGTTTCATGCTATTGCCCCTCCTCAGACGACCAATGTTCATGTTCCTTCTGACTATACATACCCTTCTAAGATAGCTCTATGTATCGCCACCATTAAACTTTATAATACATAATAATATACAATAAAAATACAAATACATCATAATATACAAACAGCAACACATTGATCTAAAAAAAGGTGTAATATCAAAATCACCTCTCAGACCTCCAGGAAACTTAGCCAGGGTATAAGACTCCACTACTGTCCAAGGAAGAGATTTCCACCATCGGTTGTTCCGCTAGTATCGGGTCTATGGGCGTGGCCTATGAGGGCACCACCCACAATCGTTATACTCAAGGCTTCTGGTTGATGCACACATCGTCTTTTCCATTAGCTATTTCTTAAATAATATAATACTCTGGTTCCAGTTTCCTTTTGGTTATTCTGATGTAATATAGATTACAAGTACAGCAACCAAGGTAAACAACAGCAAATGTATTATTACCACTACAGGAACCATGTATTGTATCTTTTCTAAATGGACCATCAAATGTTTTATGCATTAGTGTAATAAATTGATATTTCTCACAACTAGTTACATTGTTAGTAGGTTTATTATCTGAATGTGCAATTTTAGCTAAATTGAAATATCTTAATATTTATTTTTTTTAACTACAAGACAGGAAATAAAATCTGGAGAATTTGATTCTTAAAAACAGAGAAATATAACCAAAAATATCCATCTTGATGTACTAATAATACCCTAATGTAGCATCTATACAATTTCCCAAATAATTATATTTGCCATTTTCTAATAAAGAAAGATGTACAACTGTAAACACTGTAAATCAGTGATATCCTTGATCAGTGTATCGAGAGAAAAATGCTAATAATTTAAGAAAGTCTGCCTGCTTAAAGACGTCTCGAATGTTCTTTACCGTATTTATTGAAGAATAGCAGCTGATTAAGTTTATTTATGAAGGTTCACGGTCCGATGAGTGTTAACATTAACAAATATTAAAAGCCATCACAAGTAATTCATCTCTGACGTAGCTGTCTAAAATGTAAAGTTGAGATTGGGAATAATCAGAGATTATATGATAGGAGCATAAGACTCCTTTATTTTTTATTTTTTGCTTTGCCACAGCAGAAGAAAATCATCGATGTACCTCTGCCACAGAACCCTATGAGACGGAGGTACATCAAAGAGACAAACCATCTCTCAGTCCAACATACAGAATAGCAAAACTAGGTGCAATCAGGGTCCCCATGGCCGTCCTGGTTGTCTGCAAAAAGAAAACAGAATCAAAAAAATAATTATGCTGTAAAATAAAAAAAAAATAACAATGTAACAAAATACCGAAAAAGTTAACTATTTGCATGAAACACATGAAAACTGGGGTCATTTGATGTCGTCCTTTGTGACAAAAATACACAGATAAGCAATAATAGGTCAACAAACAGGTTAGAGCATATGACATCTACTCCTTGAGTCCTACAATTCCCTGGAAGTACTTCAGTTTCTGACAATAGATATGATGACATTTATGCATTTGCTCATTAATTTGAAAGAACTTTTTGCCTACTTTTTCTTAAAATTGTCTTTATGCCCCCATAAAAATATGATTCTGTACCTTTTAATGTATCTTCCAATTATTTAACAGGTTAAGAAAGCTGGAACACTATTCTCCTGCATTACTAGATTTGGATACAATGTATTCTGGGGTGGAAAGCCATAGATGATGTAAGTAACCACCTATGTTTGTTGCCTCTATGCTATAAATTGCTATACGATTTGCTGTTACTTCGCTCTGCCTAGTTAGGCCACAGTTATAATCAGTGACTATGACTTAGCTGCATTGTCTATTGGAGTCTGCGGTAGTCGAAAATCGAACTCCTCTGATATCAGAGGATGCTGTTCTAGCCCCATGCTTTACAATGCAGGTCTGCCTGCTTACTAGGTTAGCTTGGATTAGGGCAATAAATCTGTTGATGCCAAGAACTGGTGATCCACATACTGTAATTTGGTATAAGAAACTGGTGATTTTGACCACTTGGTACCAGGAACTGGGGAATTAAACCACTACCAAGTGGTTCCACACAGCCAAGAACAATATACAAAAACTCTTAAGATCTTTACAAAATGGACGACCTAAGTTTACACAACGACGGAAAGTTTTCTTCAGATGTGAATCAAAATAAGCCCGTAAAATCCACACTTGTCTCCTAGAGCAAGATTTACAACCCGATATCACCTACAAATGTAAATTCAATGCTAATATTTCCAAAAACTTCTGGTAAAACTTTTATGAAACTGAATCCAATAGTGGATTTTTGAAACTGTCCTCATTTGAGGAACCTTTGGGGAAAAAAAATTTGATATAGATACATTTGCAAGTGTAAAACAAATACTCGGTTTCTTCTTTATAAATTGTGCCACTTGGGTGAGATAAAAGAGTCTGGTGTTCCATACTGTGTTACGATCGCGCTGCGCAGACGGCACCGGAACCTGAGGATGATGAGGATGATCTACTTTCAAGTATAATGATAAGTTTGTCCCGACTATTCAATCATCACAGTCTGTTTCCTGAACACAGTAAATATATAAATAATGACTGCTAATAGGCGGCTAATATGATCTCCTCTTGTGAAGAGTCTTTAGTTACAACATAAAATAACTGACAGCTGATCCCCATTCCTAAAACCTGCGACTGAGACATAATATTATAATCATTTCCTTTATTCTAACAATTTTTAGTGCTTCTATCTATCTCATATCTATCTATCTATCTATCTATCTATCTATCTATCTATCTATCTATCTATCTATCTATCTATCTATCTATCTATCTATCTATCTATCTATCTATCTATCTATCTATCCCATATCTATCTATCTATCTATCTATCTATCTATCTATCTATCTATCTATCTATCTATCTATCTATCTATCTATCTATCTATCTATCTATCTATCTATCTATCTATCTATCTATCTATCTATCCCATATCTATCCCATATCTATCTATCTATCTCATATCTATCTATCTATCTATCTATCTATCTATCTATCTATCTATCTATCTATCTATCTATCTATCTATCTATCTATCTCATATCTATCTATCTATCTATCTATCTATCTATCTATCTATCTATCTATCTATCTATCTATCTATCTATCTATCTATCTATCTATCTATCTATCTGTCTGTCTGTCTGTCTGTCTGTCTGTCTGTCTGTCTAGGGTTTTACGCTTGGCGATTATCGGGTAGACGGGTCCTGTGTAAATAGGGCAACAATCAGCAGATGGACGAGAAAACGCTCCTTCATCTGCTGATCATATAGTTTTAAAAAAGTAAAATATTATCGTTGTCGGCAGCCGACATGATAATAATGTAGTTGGACGAGCGATCAGAGTAACGACCACTCGTCCCCAAACGAGCGCCGGTCAACGACATCTTATTGATCAGCACTCACTGCAATTATCGTCCGGTGTCATAGGGGCTTATCTATCTATCTATCTATCTATCTATCTATCTATCTATCTATCTATCTATCTATCTATCTATCTATCTATCTATCTATCTATCTATCTATCTCATATCTATCTATCTATCTATCTATCTATCTATCTATCTATCTATCTATCTATCTATCTATCTATCTATCTATCTATCTATCTCATATCTATCTATCTATCTATCTATCTATCTATCTATCTATCTATCTATCTATCTATCTATCTATCTATCTATCTATCTATCATCTATCTATCTATCTATCTATCTATCTATCTATCTATCTATCTATCTATCTATCTATCTATCTATCTATCTATCTATCTATCTATCTCATATCTATCTATCTATCTCATATCTATCTATCTATCTATCTATCTATCTATCTATCTATCTATCTATCTATCTATCTATCTATCTATCTATCTATCTATCTATCTATCTATCTATCATCTATCTATCTATCTATCTATCTATCTATCTATCTATCTATCTATCTATCTATCTATCTATCTCATATCTATCCATCTATCTATCTATCTATCTATCTATCTATCTATCTATCTATCTATCTATCTATCTATCTATCTATCTATCTATCTATCTATCTATCTATCTATCTATCTATCTATCTATCTATCTCATATCTATCTATCTATCTATCTATCTATCTATCTATCTATCTATCTATCTATCTATCTATCTATCTATCTATCTATCTATCCTGGACTATCTAGGGTCTGCAAAAACCATAATATGCCATTTACAGTACTGCTATCCTCTTATGTGGCAGATGGGCCATTGAGTCCCCCCAAGACACAAGGGCCCAGGTGTGATTGCAACCTCTGCAACCCCTATAGATCACTAATGTCTTTTATCCATATATAACTCTGTCTATTTATCTGTGGAGACTGTTCTTCTCAGACGTTTTTCTGCTGCTCCAGGTTTGATAAACGTCCTTTGTAGTTGGTAAAAAATGTCGGGTCGTAACAAAGACTGCACTTTCCATTTAAAAACCACTTCACCAGGGGAACAAATGTTCCTTTGGAAAATGTTAATCATAGATTTGTTTTAATTATTTAGTGGCCTATTTCAGAATATCTAGGGCAAAATTGCCAGTGGTGTCATTAGAGTTCCAGGCGAGGTAAGGTGTGTGTCTGTGTGACACCTCGTACCTACACATCCCGGCACGCTCACCTGTAAACATATACGGCCGAACACAGTTTGGACTCGGACAGATCATTTTATTACTATTTTTATTATAATTAATTTTTACTTGTACACCAATAGGATTTAGCCCTTGGCGGACATGAAATTAAAAATGCAGTAATTTGCCGTAAATTTTTAATATATATATATATAATAGTCATAGTTGGTATTGGATTTGCCAGTTTTACCCTTTTCTCTGTACCCTTATCTTACCTAATATATAACCATTGTAATGTTTAGCACTCATGCACATGGCCATAATACGGCTCCTTAAAAGCTTAAGGTGACCATACACATTAGATGTATGGTGGCAGAACTTGACGATTTTAGCGGGACCGGTGATCCATCTAATGTTTATCCCGAATATCCCATGTCGGCAAATGTCAGGGGTGAAAGTAGGGTCGAATACCAACATGACCATCATTTTGTTCTTAAGGAGATAAGCCGCTTCTGGAGGAGTCTGGCGTTCTCTCGTCTCCCTATTGAAAGCACATGCACGCACGTCGGAGCCAAGTTTGCATGTGTATAGAGGAGTCGGGAGGAATATTTGTCGGTCAAAATAATAGTTTGTCCGACCGCTATCTAAACTGTATGGCCAGCTTTAGGCCTGCTTCACACCGTGGTGTTCGGTCTTTGAGATACGGACCGTAAGTCGGCCGTATTTCCCGGACTGAACACAGTTCAGGGAGCCGGACTCCTAGCATCATAGTTATCTATCATGCCAGGAGTCCCTGCCTCCCCGTGGGAATACTGTCCCATACTGTAATTATGTTTTAAGTACGGGACAGTAGTCCCGCGGGGAGGCAGTGAATAACTATGATGCTAGGAGTCCGGCTCCCTGAACGGTGTTCAGTCCGGGAAATACGGCCGACGTACGGTCCATATCTCATGGTCCGAACACGGCCTGGTGGAGCAGACCTTAGAGTTGTACGGAGCCAAAATATGGAACTTATGGAAAACTTAAGGGCCAAACTAAACCTCTGTAGGGACACGATATTACAGAGGTATTCTACCCGAGAAGAATTGCTAATAGTGCTCCGTAAGGAGGCACCAAATAGTGGCACAGGTAATGCTTATGACTCTGTATGTGAAGCTGTATGGGCTCTGTGTGCAGCCATAATATTTATTTTTATGTGAAAAAAGACCAAATATATAATAAAACCCACATTCATGGCCATTAACGACATCGTCCAGATTTGGAAAAATCTTGTGAAGAGCAAGTGGAAGTCATAGAAGGTGTCAGTTGTGATATTATGAAGTCCTACACTGCATGCGAATAATCACCAGTATACAGGTACTTGGTTTTCATTAAGCAAGGAGCTCCATGAGACGTTATGCACCTTGTATAACTAACGGTTTCCACCTTCGTTTCATATGGCGCCACGCATTTCGCAGTTTTATGTGAAGATGAGCACGAAAACAACCAAAAAAAACCATAAATTCTAAGGAAAAAATAATAGGAATATCTGTCAGGGTATATATAGGGAGTGCTTTGATTTAACTTGTCCCTCTGGTTTTGCTCTTTTTGTTTCAGTATTATATATTATTAGATCTCTCGTACGCCGCATGATCTGCCTTTGTGATACTAATGAGAAAAATATCATTTTTCAGAATATTTTTATGATTCAATCAACATAATGAAAGGATTTTTTTTTTCAGAACGGCCAAAATGTTTGACATAAATATATTTATGTCAAATTAAACAATACTTCCAATGCAGTCGCTGAAAAAAAAAAATCTATCTAAAAATCTATTACATTTTTTTTTCATCATATAGTTCCGTCATAATGAATATTAATGCCTCTGCTCCGAAACATCTGTTTCTATTGATAAATGAAGGCCATAAGGTCTGTACAGTATAGACTAATCTGCAATATAATAAAATGGTGCAGGATCCATTTATCAAGAATTTCACATGACCAGATTGTTGGTTCATCGATGCGCCATTTGACAGATGTGTCTCTTACAGTCAATGTATTTAGAGTCAATACTTCAACGTAACAGCTGCTCGCATCAGTAAGTGATTTTACTGGTGTCAATAGTGGGAGTTCGGAGGGAATTAGCCGCTACAGATAATCTAGTTAGATGTTATCAGTATCTCTCTGGGCCATTAAGTGTCTCAGAATTTTTGTAGATGCTTCGAATCTGCCAGGATTTTATTTTTAGCTTTTTTGGTATAATGTAAATCTTTCTGGTTTAAGTAGTTGTCCAGGATTAAAAAAAAAAAAAAGGTCTGATTTTTTTTTCTAGAAACAGCGCCACACTTGATCATTGACTGTATCTGGTATTACAGTTCAGCCCTATTTAATGGAATTGGGCAGAGCTGCAAAAACCCATGGGCATGCGTGACGCTTTTACTAGACAAAAACAGTCCACTTTTTTCTAATCTTGGATAACGCATTTTAAGGCCTCGAGCACTCGTCTGTATTAAGATATCTGTGTTGTATGGATCCCTAATACGGCACCCACAGTCCCGCTATGGGCCTATAGTGTATCTCTGTGTGCCCTGAATTTACCATTGCACATTTCATCACATTTGGCACCACAAAGCAACACACAGAGTGCCTATGGGACCGTAATATTGACTTGCGGGGTCTGCCATGTGCATGTGTCCTTACGGTCCTGTGCATGTGTCCTTACGGTCCTGTGCATACACAACAGCGGTCCAAGTAATGATATCTAAACAGGGCTCTCTTTAGCTGTGTACGGTCAGGATAGTCCCAATATTGTTCCTTAGACCACCAGTGATGCTAAAGTCACAAGTCCGGTACAAGACCCCCTTTCAATTTGAAATGTTTAAGTTATACTCAACATGATATCTATAAGGAAGTGGGGTGGTGCCGGTAACATGTCATGGGTACACCCCATCGTCCGAGGCATGATTGAACTCTAACATTGTCATATAGATATTTGGGTGGATTCTAACCAAGGTTAATATGAGGTAACCATACAATGAACTTATTACACAAGGATATATTTCATATTAAACATATTTTGGAATTTATCGATAGGAAAATTAATGGATTCACAGGACCTGGTTTTCTGGAGTAATATAAAATCTGCGAGCCCTATCCATCATCTACATTTTGCTCTATTGTATCAACTTACCACAAAGGTCGGGTCTCTTCATACATCCACTGTTTGCTGTGTTGCTTCCAAGTCCATTAAAAGCGGCCATGCCCTCAGAGCTGTAAGCTCGGAGAACGGAGAGCATATTAACCTGCTTCTCCAAAGCATCAGGAACTGGTGCTTGATCAAGTTTTGTAGAGCTTTGTGGACCATCGTGGGGTAATGGAAGATTTGGGTGCCACTGCTTTTCCATCACTTGTGATGTTGGTGACACCATGTTTTCTGAAGATCTTAGAGGGGTTGAATCAGACTCGTCTCCTTCCATGTCATTTTCTTCTTTGTTCGGCTCATCGGTCGTGTTCATGTTTTCCGGTTCTGTTTCTACTTCCTCATCTTCATTTTCATCTTCTTTGCATGTTTCCATATCCTCAGAGGAGGATTCATCGGAGAGATCATCAGTAGCAACTGTATTTACAGAATCACATTGCAGCCCATGGGAGTCATCGTCAGGTGGAGACTGAGAGTCAATGTCCATGTTTTGCATATTGGCCGCTGCTGAACCTGGGTAGACACCAAACTGCTTATAGAATTCAGATGGAAAATTATTAAACATAGCATCAATATGACTCGGCCATGAAGTGTCCTTAATATTGCCTTGTAGAGCTTTTTCAGAAGTTTGCAATGGGCTCATTTTTGAGATCATCATTTCCTTGCTACATTGAACTGAAGAAGAAGCCACAACTTTATTGGCTGCACCTAATGACTCCCTCAACTGATCTTTAGTGTGCCCTTGTCCTCCCATTGTACAATCTTTACGTTTTGCTTTTCCGAGATGGTTAGCTTGGAGATGAAGGGCCATCAGTTCCATAGATGATGTTGTAAACGAACAAAACAGACAACCATGCCAAGCAATGTTATCTTGGACTGTGATCGATGAACCTGGAAGAGACTGGGCATCTGGCCTCACGGACAAGTCCAGAGGCTCATACTGAGATTTCTCCATTTTCCTCTGAGGTGTTTTGTTTTCTAATTTGTCTTCACCATTGTCTGATCTAGGGGCTTTTAAAGGAAGTGAGTCAAGCAAAGCCTTCTCCTTCATTTCTTTTTCTTTCTTAAGAGAATTTAGAACAAAACTGTCCATAAAAGCCTGCAAAGACCCTTGAAAGTTCACACCATTGCCCACAATGTTAGGGTATGTTCTCGCAAATTCTGCAATGCTAGGTGCTTTTAAAGACATTTCCGATTTTTTCAAAATTTCTGAGGAAGACTCAGAATTAATGCCGCTTGACTGGCCCTGACGGTCTCCAGAAGACATCAACCCTGCCTGCCACTGTTGGGACATCATTCCACTTCTGAAGTCCATTCCAGGAAGACCTTTAAATGCTCCTCGTAATATGTCTGGTCTCATGAAGAGGGAGCTTTTACTTGCTGTATCATCTTTGTGGTCCTGGTTTGGAGGATGTCCATGGACAGGAAGTGGGCCAGAGCCATTCTGCCGTTCCCTGTGGTGACGCTCCAGGTGGTACTTTAAAGATGCTGACTGGGTGCCAGCATAGTCACAGTGGGGACATTTGTAAGGCTTCTCACCTAAAGATGAGCAAAAATAAATAATGGTCAAAAAAAACTCTGTAAAGTCAGAGGTTTTGATAAAAAGCATAGCCTTGAAATTGACAAATGTAATATTTTTCTTTAAACTACAACTATCCACAATTGGATCTGTTCCTTATGTATTTTAATGTTGTTCCTTTCTCTTACCAATGGTAAACACACACATTCGGGTCACATATAGGGGACAACCCCTTTCTTATTAATGCTGAAGCTTCTCGGGAAGCCTTCTTTGCCAGACATTGGCCGGACCACGGTAAATGTAGTATTCAAATGAATGGCCGTCCATGTAATACATGAATCGCTAAAGTCCACCAGTGCTGGCTCATAGAGGGGGGTCCTGAGCCTGGAAACCCCCCTCTATTATATCCATGTGCCCTAATAAGTCATATGGACAGCGGCTGTCTTTATGAGGCAACCCCTTTAACGGAGTCAATACATTTTCCTATACAATTTTTTTTATCTAATTCTAAGCTTTTTTTTTTACAATTTTCCAACAGGTATTTTTGACCAAAATGCTGCTTATCTTTATTTTTTATAAATGATGGCGGATATTTATAGTAATCTTAGAAAACTATTAAACATGATTTTTTTTCCAAATATAATTTTTACAAAACTGTAAGAAAAAATGTTTATGAAATAAACGGTTAAAAATGGGATTAAAATGTTCACATATTAGGAACAAAAATCCTTATTCATATATATTAATGCATATTCAATTTTTTATTTTATTTAAAAAAATAATAATTATATTCTGAGATATTCACCCGTCATCTTTTTCTTACAAAATAAGAAAGTTTAAGATTCTAAACCTGTAGATTAAAAATAAGTGAAATAAATGTTAATTAGATGATCGTCTGGGACATTCTATATGTTCGTAATTGTTGTGAAATTAGTTTAATTTATACACATGGTAACCATTTTTAAAACCTAAAAATTTTATGGCACTGTTACGCAAGACTGAAATGAATGATTTAAGTCGTGCTCTGCAGTAAATCATGGATATAATTAGCAAATGGCATACTGCACGAGTAATTTATCATTATTTAGAGGGCAGCATTCCAGAAGAATTCTGAGATCTGCAGACCCTCTGCATTGTTACTAAATACGGATCTATAAACAGAGATTCTCTGAAATATTAAAGCCGTTACTGCTGCTGCACAAAAGAACATGTAGGTTACGTTACACGTAGTCAATAGAAAAAGAAATAAAATCCTCGCTAATGAAGAAATGCAAAATATATTAAGACTATATTAAGGCTTTGCAGTCATTACCAACGTTCTCATGGTTTTTCTGGCCCTGCAATATACGTAATTATTAGGGGAACAAAACAAGCTTAGATTCTGACATTGCGGACTTAACCCCTCCACGTAGACTTTCACGCAAATTTGTGGCAATATCTGCATGTGTTACTTGTATATTTCACCATTTGTACTGCATAGGGTGAAGTCTGCATTGAAATTTCACAGCAGAATTGACATGCTGCGGGTTTGAATATCTGTAGTAAAAAAGTGGAAAAAAACCTGTGTGGAATTGAGGGGCATACATGTGGATGGGGTATTAAAAATATTATCCAGACATATTGTACTGTAAAATGTTTCGGAAACCAGACTAAAAATACACAGCAATTCTGCAGTTTACTCCGCCCTTAGGGTATGTGCACACACACTAATTACGTCCGTAATTGACGGACGTATTTCGGCCGCAAGTACCGGACCGAACACAGTGCAGGGAGCTGGGCTCCTAGCATCATAGTTATGTACGATGCTAGGAGTTCCTGCCTCTCCGTGGAACTGCTGTCCCGTACTGAAAACATGATTACACTACGGGACAGTTGTCCTGCAGCGAGGCAGGGACTCCTAGCGTCGTACATAAGTTTGATGCTAGGAGCCCAACTCCCTGCACTGTGTTCGGTCCGGGACTTGCGGCCGAAATACGCCCGTCAATTATGGACGTAATTAGTGTGTGTGCACATACCCTTAGGCTGGGTTCAAACAACCTATTTTCAGACGTAAACGAGGCGTATTATGCCTCGTTTTACATCAGAAAATAGGGCTGCAATACGTCGACAAACATCTGCCCATTCATTTGAATGGGTTTGCCGACGAATTGTCAGTTGTCAAACGACGACGCGTAAAATGACTGCCTCGTCAAAGAAGTGCAGGACACTTATATACATTATATGCAGGACACTTCTTTGAAACGTAATTTGAGCCGTTCTTCATTGAATTCAATGAAGAGCAGCTCATGATATACGAGCGTCACAGACGCCTCACAAAATACGAGGAGGAGCTTTTACGTCTGAAACGACGCAGCTGTTTTCTCCTGAAAACAGTCTGTCTTTTCAGACGTAAAAGCCAGTTCTCGTGTGCACATACCCTTAGAAGCAAAGGATGTGTCAAGAATAATGATATTTAGTTTTTAATCATTAAAATAATCCTTGCAATTTTAGCATTTGCATGAATCAGAATGCCCTTATCAGCAATGTAATGTGTATTATTGGAATAAAAATATATGTATATATTTTTTTCTGTAATCTTATTGTCCAGAAATTCTGATTATTAGAAATGCAAGAAAGAGCTTCACTTTGCTGTGACTGTAGAATATTCTGGAATATTTAAGTCCTAATATACTACTCTTGTGTGGTGTAGTATAGAGGAGATGTCCGCTCTCCTGTGTGGTGTAGTATAAAGGAGATGTCAGCTATCCTGTGTGGTGTAGTATAGAGGATCTGTCAGTTCTCCTGTGTGGTGTAGTATGGAGGATCTGTCAGCTCTGCTGTGTGGTATAGTATAGAGAATCTGTCAGTTATCCTGTGTGGTGTAGTATAGAGGATCTGTTAGTTCTCCTGTGTGGTGTAGTATAGAGGATCTGTCAGCTCTCCTGTGTGGTGTAGTATAGAGGATCTGTCAGCTCTCCTGTGTGGTGTAGTATAGAGGATCTGTCAGCTCTCCTGTGTGGTGTCGTATAGAGGATCTGTCAGCTCTCCTGTGTGGTGAAGTATAGAGGATCTGTCAGCTCTCCTGTGTGGTGTAGTATAGAGGATCTGTCAGCTCTCCTGTGTGGTGTCGTATAGAGGATCTGTCAGTTCTCCTGTGTGGTGTAGTATAGAGGATCTGTCAGCTCTCCTGTGTGGTGTAGTATAGAGGATCTGTTAGTTCTCCTGTGTGGTGTAGTATAGAGGAGCTGTCAGTTCTCCTGTGTGGTATATTATGGAGGAGATGTCAGCTCTCCTGTGGGGTGTAGTATAGAAGAGCTGTTGGCTCTCCTGTGTGGTGTAGCATAGAAGAGCTGTCAGCTCTCCTGTGTGATTTAGTTTAGAGGACCTGTCAGCTCTCCTGTGTGGTGTTGTACAGAGGACCAGTCAGCGCTTTTGTGTGGTGTTGTACAGAGGATTTGTCAGTTCTCCTGTGTGGTGTAGTATAGAGGATCTGTCAGTTCTCCTGTGTGGTGTAGTATAGAGCTGCTGTCCGCTCTCCTGTGTGTAGTTTAGAGGATCTGTCAGCTCTTCTATGTGGTGTAGTAAAGAGGATCTGTCAGCTCTCCTGTGTGGTGTAGTATAGAGGATCTGTCTGTTCTCCTGTGTGGTGTAGTGTAGAGAAGCTGTCAGCTCTCCTGTGTGTTGTAGTATAGAGGAGCTGTCAGCTCTCCTGTGTGGTGTAGTATAGAGGATCTGTCAGCTCTGCTGTTTGGTGTAGTATAGAGGAGCTGTCAGTTCTCCTGTGTGGTATAGTATGGAGGAGATGTCAGCTCTCCTGTGTGGTGTAGTGTAGAGGAGCTGTCAGTTCTCCTGTGTGGTATAGTATAGAGGATCTGTCAGGTCTCCTGTGTGGTGTAGTATAGAGGAGCTGTCAGCTCTCCTGTGTGGTGTAGTATAAAGGATCTGTCCAGTCTCCTGTGTGGTGTAGTATAGAGGATCTGTCAGCTCTCCTGTGTGATGTAGTATAGAGGATGTGTCATCTCTCCTGTGTGGTGTAGTATAGAGGAGCTGTCAGCTCTCCTGTGGGGTGTAGTATAGAGGAGCTGTCAGTTCTCCTGTGGGGTAAAGTATAGAGGATCTGTCAGCTCTCCTGTCTGGTGTAGTATAGAGGAGCTGTTGGCTCTCCTGTGGGGTGCAGTATAGAGGATCTGTCAGCTCTCCTAAGTGGTGTAGTATATAGGATCTGTCAGCTTTCCTGTGAGGTGCAATATAGAGGAACTGTCGCCTCTCCTGTGAGGTGTCGTATAGAGGAGCTGTCAGTTCTTCTGTGTGGTGTAGTATAGAGGATCTGTCGGCTCTCCTGTGTGGTGCAGTATAGAGGATCTGTCAGTTCTCCTGTGTGGTGTAGTATAGAGGTGCTGTCTGCTCTCCTGTGTGGTGTAGTATAGAGGAGCTGTCTGCTCTCCTGTGTGGTGTAGTATAGAGGATCTGTCAGCTCTCCTGTGTGGTGTAGTATAGAGGATCTGTCAGCTCTCCTGTGTGGTGTAGTATAGAGGAGCTGTCAGCTCTCCTGTGGGGTGTAGTATAGAGGAGCTGTCAGTTCTCCTGTGGGGTAAAGTATAGAGGATCTGTCAGCTCTCCTGTCTGGTGTAGTATAGAGGAGCTGTTGGCTCTCCTGTGGGGTGCAGTATAGAGGATCTGTCAGCTCTCCTGTGTGGTGTAGTATATAGGATCTGTCAGCTTTCCTGTGAGGTGCAATATAGAGGAACTGTCGCCTCTCCTGTGAGGTGTCGTATAGAGGAGCTGTCAGTTCTTCTGTGTGGTGTAGTATAGAGGATCTGTCGGCTCTCCTGTGTGGTGCAGTATAGAGGATCTGTCAGTTCTCCTGTGTGGTGTAGTATAGAGGTGCTGTCTGCTCTCCTGTGTGGTGTAGTATAGAGGAGCTGTCTGCTCTCCTGTGTGGTGTAGTATAGAGGATCTGTCAGCTCTCCTGTGTGGTGTAGTATAGAGGATCTGTCAGCTCTCCTGTGTGGTGTAGTATAGAGGATCTGTCAGCTCTCCTGTGTGGTGTAGTATAGAGGAGCTGTCAACTCTCCTGTGTGGTGTAGTATAGAGGAGCTGTCAGTTCTCCTGTGTGGTGTAGTATAGAGGATCTGTCAGCTCTCCTGTGTGGTGTAGTATAGAGGAGCTGTCAGCTCTCCTGTGTGGTGTAGTATAGAGGAGCTGTCAGCTCTCCTGTGTGGTGTAGTATAGAGGAGCTGTCAGTTCTCCTGTGTGGTGTAGTATAGAGGATCTGTCAGCTCTCCTGTGTGGTGTAGTATAGAGGAGCTGTCAGCTCTCCTGTGTGGTGTAGTATATAGGATCTGTCAGCTCTCCTGTGTGGTGTAGTATAGAGGAGCTGTCAGCTCTCCTGTGTGGTATAGTATAGAGGATCTGTCAGCTCTCCTGTGTGGTGTAGTATAGAGGATCTGTCAGCTCTCCTGTGTGGTGTAGTATAGAGGAGCTGTCAGCTCTCCTGTGTGGTGTAGTATAGAGGAGCTGTCAGCTCTCCTGTGTGGTGTAGTATAGAGGAGCTGTCAGTTCTCCTGTGTGGTGTAGTATAGAGGATCTGTCAGCTCTCCTGTGTGGTGTAGTATAGAGGATCTATCAGCTCTCCTGTGTGGTGTAGTATATAGGATCTGTCAGCTCTCCTGTGTGGTGTAGTATAGAGAAGCTGTCAGCTCTCCTGTGTGGTGTAGTATAGAGGAGCTGTCAGCTCTCCTGTGTGGTGTAGTATAGAGGAGCTGTCAGCTCTCCTGTGTGGTGTAGTATAGAGGAGCTGTCAGCTCTCCTGTGTGGTGTAGTATATAGGATCTGTCAGCTCTCCTGTGTGGTGTAGTATAGAGGAGCTGTCAGCTCTCCTGTGTGGTGTAGTATAGAAGATTGACTAGCTCTTCTGATATGTCTGTTTCAGTAAATGCTCGTATTTTCCATGAAAAATCAATTCTGGACCCCAACCAATCGCTAGAACGGGAGGTCCTAAACCCCCTGTTGCTCCTCAATGCACCCTCCACAGTGAGGAGGAGCATCAAACGAGCGGCAGTCGAGCAGTGAGGAGGAATGGGGGTTGGAGGCTCCTAGCGGTAGGGACCCCAGCAATCAGACAATTATCACCTATCCGTGGAATACCCCCTTAAATTTTGTTCAAGTTCATTTGTCACTGAGTGTACACAAATAAAGTTTAATTGGAAATGTTGAGTACGTTTCTCAAGAACACTACAGCACCTACGTAATTGCATCATCACGTCACCATGTATTTTTCAGGAATATATTTAGACAGACACCAGTCCGTTAAAGTAGATTTGAGATTCGAGCCTAAAGGTCTTTTTACATAGGCAAGTCCCCGGACGTTAGCGAGTGCAGATTGCCAATAATGACAAGTTGATCAGCGCTCATTTGCTCTATTTACATGGAGTAATGATCATGGCTATATGGAGACGAACAATGGTTAATCTGATTATTCGTTCCCATACAGTTTCTATATTGTTGGCATTTTACACGAGTAGATGTGCTGCCAACAAATGACCATTTCTATGGTCGGCAGCGATCAGCCACCGGCTGATCTGATATTTTATGCTATGTTTACATGGGCCGATATTCGGACACTAGCATTCGTATGAGCACTTGGTCGCCCAAACATCTGCGTAGGTAAGAGGGGCCTTAATGTATATTTTTAGAATCTGCTAATCTGCTGGAATTAAATGCGGGTAAAGATGGAAAAGCAGTCGCAATGTGATATAATTATTTATCCCTACTGTTAAGGACTCTCGTCAACCAACCATTTCAGGCTATAAGCAGTTCTACTCTTAACAGAGTGGATGTCCCATTTAATCGGGGCTAATAGACCTCCCTTCTCCTTCACTTCTGTCTTTTGATAGGGAAGTGACAACCACGGTGACTCTAATATATAGCCCTTAGAGCAGTTGTCACTTTTTCTCTTTTTTTTTTTTAATTGCCACCTCCCCTCCCCACACACCTTTCTGTTTTCTCCCACACATTGAGGAGAGCTTAAAAAAATTATATTTAAAGTGACAGTCCAGTCTTTCTGGGCATCCCATAGGTTGGTTGGGTTAAAAACTGGTGGGGTTAAAAGTTCAAAAAACAGATATACCCCAACCTTCATTCCCCTGTGTCTCCCCTTCTGGCCGATGCTTCAGAATGGAGTGGAGAGACTGGCACTGGTGAGATTGAGCTGACTGGAGGGAAGCTGTAGCCTGAATGTCACGGCTATGACTTCCACAAGGAACCTTTTTCGTAATCTTATTGAACTCAGGATGTTAAAGCTGGATATAAGTATTCAGCCCTGGCATCGTATCTTATTTGATTGACTTTTTGATAGTCGCTTTAAAACAATACCCTATGGTTAATCCGTCACCGCTATGTATTTACTTTGTTGCTGACAACTTTTTAGCTCAGCTCCATTATGGCAAAGATTTGACAAGTGACTCCAGCTTAAATGCATTGTTTATCGGAGTCTGTTGTATAATGAAATCCACCTACTCCTTCCTCATCAGGAGGCTCAGCCGTCCCTCGTACTTTACACTGCAGCTCTGCTTGTTCACACTGGCACGTATGTATCATCAGTGGACAGTTTAGAAAACGTATGCTAACAGTTTCAAATGCCCTATTAGGAAATTCTGAGTTAATAGAGGGGGGTCCTCTGTTCCGAATCTTCATCTCTTGGCCAGAGTGGAGAGTGGTTACAAAGAGCGTCTCTCAATCTGGAGGACCTATCCGGTGTAATAATTAGTTTCCCCTAAGGTGGTGCTGCAGGGGAATGGAACACTCACTGCTGGGTTACCCCATAGATTACAGCTGGGGGAACTCTCTGTAATCTGCTTATTGTCAAGTATGGATTGTCTAAATCCAAAGACAACTCCTTTAAGGAACTGTAACTTCCCTATAGTTTAAATTTTGCTAAACTTTTTTTTTTTTATTTAATCTTGAAATATCTATTTAGACAATACAAAATATCAGACATCTGGTTAAAAAAAAAAAGTCTCTAGTAACCAGATATAAAAGAAATACAAGAAATAGGTTAGGATTCCTTTTTTTCAGTCAATGATCCTCATACAATCCCAGATTTCCATGATTAATTCCTTGACATTTTGTACACTTATTTGTATTATGTTTATTTGTATTATAATGTATAATATTTGTATTATATTTTACCCTGAATTTATAGGAAAAAAAAAGTAAAAAACGCTTAAAAATCTTCTAATTGTAAATGATGTTTATACACCCCAAATTCCTTCGCATTCAATGCGTCTGAAGTTTCTTGGGATTTACAAGTTATTTTCAGCATCACTTGTTCTATTTATTTAGACTTTCCGAATGTCTTTACTTAAGCGGAGCCAGATAAGATAGATGGACGACGCAGTTGCACTGAAGTTTCGGTACATTAATATAAATTGTATACTAATTTCCCCCAAAGCATATATATATACACGTTGTAAACCTGGAGATCTTTAACGCAGCTGATTACTGCTAAACAGTGCCTTGTCCAGAAGGGGACAATCTGTGCCTCTAATTGCTGTCACTGAAGCCGAGATTCATTATGTGACTTTCCCATTAAAATGTGAGCATTAATTTGTATAATGAAATATCACCCGCTGCAGTGTTCATTAGCCATGCCCTACTGTATACTGAACATTGTTAGCTACCTAGAAACTGTAGTTAATTTTGCTAATGGATATTTCTCTACTTAGTGTTTGCTATGAAATTTATACTGTAACATTACCTCTTAAACTTTTAAAGAAATTTAAATTCAATCAATTATTCCCAACAAAAGTTTGGGATGTCATTAAGCCAGAAATCGCTAGCACCGCATTGTTACAAGCCAGAGACAAAAAAAAAAAAAAAAGAACACAAAAGGGAAAACTATTTTGGAGAAAAAGCAAAAAGTAGATGAAGAAAAACAGAGTTTGATGATTTGATTCTGCCGACTCCAACTAAGGAAGTTTAACTCCAAGTGATAAGAAGGAGCAGCAATGCTGGCATGGGTTCTGGTGATTTGTACATAGTCTGAAACCGGTTCACAACATTTTAGGTTTTAAATAATAGAATTTGGGAAATCCAATAGGAGATAAAGCAACCATTAAAGGGGTAGACCTAATTGGGCAACTCCCTCTTAGAATGAAGCCATTGTGGCGATCAGCTGATCATCGCAGTTTAGGCTTTTCTAACCCCTGGAAATCCGCTGTTCTCATCAGGGGAAACCTAAATGAATGGGTTAACATGTATTACGTGGAGGAGCCGCCCAGCAGAGCAGAAGCCATTTTATAGTGGATCTCAGTCCTGGCTCATATGGACGGGGGATTACGAGCCAAATCCTTTAGTTACAAAATGCTAAGAACCAAATTCTTACATTTTGGACATAATGTCAGTGAAAGGGATCCTATAAATTCATGCATGATCTTTCCTCGGTATTTGAAATGATGTGAAATATATAGTGATGGAGATCTGGCATAGAATTGACCTGGAATGTTCTGGAATCTATAGGTCTACTACCCTATATACATCTAATTATTCTGTGTATTAAAGTTTACGGCTAAAACTAGAATACAAAGTTGTATCTTGGGGTAGCAGCACAATCTCGGGAACATGAAAAGCTGGATTGACAATGATGACTTAGATGATTTGTATCAAGATTTGGGCTGATCCTGATTCAAGATGATTGGCTAGCTGAAGATTAATAGCAAGTTACCATCAGTCCGTTGTGATGGAATCCTCGGCTAATAAGAGTGAGGCCCCATGCACACGACCGTAGTTGTAATCCATAATTACGGATTATCTACGGACCCATTCATTTCTATAGGCCATGGACACCTTTCTGCATATTTATAGATGTGTATCCGTGCCGTAGAAATGATCTGCAAAATATAGAACATGTCCTATTCCTGTCCGCAATTGCGGCACGAACTGCAAAATTATGGATGGCTACGGATTTGTAGCCATCCGTAATTTTGGAAGCGTTGATATGCGACGGCAGTGGATTCCCCAAGAAAATGGCGCCTGATGTGACCATTTCAAGGAGTTGGGACATGTCGGTGACATCATTTGTAGCCTCCTTTTCCACAATACTCTGCACTTGGTTTTTGCCATGTGGTACTCTGTTGCGTGGCAATTACCGCAGGACAACCGCTACGTGTTCGAGCAGCCTAAGTGGTTATGTAAATGAGATGGGTCATACCCTTGCGATGCTCGCGCAGCTATTAAAATCTTGTCATAAACATGAAGGACTATATCAGACTAGGTAGTGTGTGCTGTAAAACTAATGTCAAGTGACCAAGCACATCGTAATATGGACAATGTCCAGGTCACTATCGTTCATCCATGTGGTCAGTAGGTGACCACTAAGGTCAAACCCAAGTCTATCCAATAAAAGTAAATCATACATGTCCTGACTATAACTTGCGATACAATGATAGGACTGAGAATCAGGTTTCCTAGGGGAGACACAAGAGGAACTTAACGTGACCCAATGCAGTCAATAATACACAACAAGATTTGAAAAATGTCGAAAAGGCTTCTTGCGATGTGTACGATCCATCCCTTTTCTATGAGTAAGAGGCAGGATGGTGTTCACGGCCCAGGGTCAAAAGGATGGGCAAGTGTCTCTCCACCCTGAGTGTTGGTGAGAGGTCTACCCAACTAATAACGCCTGTCAATGACAATTGGGCGCAACTGGAAGATTATGAATGACACTAACTTGGTGCGGTAAGACCTCCTCATGAGTAGAATGCTGAAAACGTAATGGCCATGGAGGTGGTCTACATAAAGATCTCAAGTGGGTTAAGCAGAGTGGACTGGTAGATCCCTACTTTTAGCATAGACATGAGACCTCACGTAAAAACCAGATTCAAGGTAATGCTATGTTCTTGTCCTTGGTTTAGGTCTTACCTGTGTGTATCCTCAAATGCACCTTTAGGTGATGTGAAGTCCTAAAGGTTTTCCCACAGTAAGGACAGTCCTTCATAGCTGAGCCAAGGTTTCTGTCCCTCATCATAGCTTGTTGTTGTGCTCCTGTACATCTTCCAGTGTCGTCCCCCATATCTGTAACACAGAGACGATCACTTCTAACATCACTTCAGCCAGACGCTGTTTAATTATAGCAGGGACGGAATCAGTACTCTGCCTGTCTGTTTCATTTGTTCTGTCAATTCTTGTGATTGTGATTCTTGGGGATAATTTCATCTTTTTAATCATTATTTTAAGCAGCATATGGTATCTTAATAGTGAACGGAGTTATAGAAGAAAAGAACCAGCTGTGGAGGCAGATGCATGTCATTTTTTTTTCTAGGCACCAAAAAACCCAAAAGTTGGAAATTAGAACAACTCCAGCATAATCATGTAACATTATTTTTACCTTACATGATTGTGATCAATTACTCCCTTGGATCTAATCAACTTGAGGCAGGGGAGGGGGCTAAAATGCCAAAATCTAAATATGTGTATCTAGAGTTAATCTGGATCACCCCCTAATGTTTCTGTGAAATATGCCCAATTTTGGAAAATCCCAAGATAGAATATTGAAAATAACTCTCACCATAATTACACGAGCTCCAGTTGGGCTTAATACAAGGGTCGAGTAAATAAAGAATTTTCCACAATTTAGAATTTTCTCTTATTATGTAACTTTTTTTTTTTTGTATTCTCCATCAGATGGACTTCTCTTGATCCCTGAAGCCAGATAATAGCACTTAAAGTGAACTTGTCCCTATGATAAACCTAACAACAACAAAGGACATCAGTACAATATTATAACAGTGAGCGCAACTCCATCTGCTAAACTGCACCCCTATGTGCAAAATAGAAGGAGCATAAAATGCAAATCTACTACATTTTTTCTTTTTTTTTTTGGAGTGGGGGGGGGGGGGAGTGTATCGCATGATCCTGTTCAGACAGTCAATAGAATTCCAAAAAGTGTCATGTGACAATGACGGCTTGGAAGTTTTGCTAATCTGTCCCTGTTGCTAAAAAGTAGCCATGTTTGTATTGTGAATAACTATTGGCTTATTCACTAGAAACCAGTGATGTCATTGAGCTACTTCTGCCACCCCATCCATATAAAAAAGGTGGGTGTCAATTTTGCAGCAGTTTTTCAACAGCTGAGAAAACGGAGGTGGACTAAAGACACGTTCATCTGACTGCAATGGTTTCCTCTGATCGGATCTGCTCCCATTTTGCCAAAAAACCTTACAGAGGACAAAAAGACGACGGTGCAAATACTAAGTGTTCTTATTTTATATTCCTTTTATTTAGTGGCCATAAAAGCCACAAAATCTTCCCCACCATGAAAGCGAGTGACTCAAGTGACACAAGACCCAAATGGCACGTCTTAGCTATGGCATGTCCAAATCCACATACAGCATATTGTCTGCGGCTGGACCAGCAGAGTTCTTCAAGCAACCCTACTTGTCACGCAACCGTCTTATATGCCATGTGTGACCAAGTAGATTCACGACTTTTTAGTAATTTCTCAAAGGGTTTTACCACCACATTTAGTTTTTTTTTAAAAGTCCCACATTTTTTCCCCCCGTCTCCAATTAGTCTTTCCACGTCATTAGTACGTTCAAACTATTTTCTTTCTTGCTATCCTCTCTTTGCCGATTCTGCTGTTGTTGCTGGCGGCCTCACTAGGCGGTCATTTTCGTCTTGCCATGTGGCCACTTATTGCCCTTCCTAAGCTACAAATCCCAGGTTCTCCTTGCTTCATGTTACTTTACTCTAAAAAGCAACAAAGTGCATGCCTGGTATTTCCTCTATAGGTATTTATTGAGGTCGGTACCGCTATAGATACTGCTGTGGCCAGGATGGCAGCACCGCACATGCGTGATTTGGTTCTATTATGGAGCCACAGCGAGGAACGAATCGCAATTTGAGATGTTCACTACGCATGCTCGCTCACAATGAAAGTCAACTACAGAAGGACGTAAGGTCTAGCAACAGAAAATAGACAGGGTAGGATATGGGGTATTTGTCTATCTCATAGTACATATAACATGCAGATTTTTAAATTAGTGTAAAGATATATATATATATATATATACACACACACAGACACACACACACACACACACACACACACACACACACACACATATATATAAAATTTAAAAAAAATGAAGAGGCAGCACTCCAAGGAAATTGGTGAAAAAAAGTGGGGTGAATAAACACACTACTTTTTGTCACCAATTTCCTTGGAGTGCTGCCTCTTCATTTTTTGGGGATTTCATTAACAAGGGTTCCTATCCTCAACCTAGGAGGCCTGCACCCACTGCTGTTGCTGTGCTGCTTTATTCTTTTTCTCATTACACACACACACACACACACACACACACACACACACACACACACACACACACACACACACACACACACTATATACACACACATATACACACATATATATATATATATACATATATACATACACATGTATATGTATACACATATATATGTATACACTTATATATGTGTAAATATATATATACATACATACACATATATATGTATATACATATCTCTCTCTCTCTCTCTCTCTATATATATATATATATATATATATATAATTTTAACACTCCGTTCTCTAACGTGGGTTATGAATGATATGGTGGTAAAACCCCACTAACATGGCACAAAGAATTCAGTGGGGAAAAAGAATGAAGTGGTGTTAATTCTAAGTTTTAGATCTAGTACACAGTCCTGTTTGAACCCCAAAGGGTCGGTTGTAGATTTACTTCATAGATTCCTTAGCTTTAGGCCTTATTCACACGGCCATATTAAGGCTCAATGTAAATGTTGTATATTTAGTGGCAAAAAATACACTCAGACTGCTGCAAAGATCCCATGTGGTTTTGCCATGATCGGCAGCTGTTATTCTTTTCTTTTTTTTTTAGGACGTTTTTGAGAAATATTCTAGAAAAGGCAATCGTGGTTTTTACATGCAGCTCTTAGTTTGTAGGCAAAGACTTGCTTGAATAAAATGTAAAAAATAATGGGTCTCAAATGGTTAAAAATGTTATTAAGCAAAATACAAATAAACCAATAAATGCCTATAAATTCAATAAAAAAATGATCCTTTTTGTATTTAGAATGAAACGGTTTCCATCGTACTTCATTCCGCCATAGCACGGTGTGAGATTAGCCTTTATTCTCAATCTTTTTTAACATACATTTTTTTAAAAGGACCAGCTGCCTTTACTGTGCTGCTCGCCGGCGACTCCTCTATGTAAACAGTATTTGGCACTAAATGCATATAAATGCTCACTGGTATACGTCCGCTCCATAGCCGGTATTGATCATTAATAGCTTTAGAATGCTAGCAGTTTAATTAATGCTAGAACGGGAACATTACTTCATTGAATTGTCTCAGCCATATGTGTCGGGAACAAATTCTATTGTTATCTTATCAATATTTACACAGCTGGAAAATTAACTAGGACCCGTTCAAGAAAAAAAAAAAAATCTTTCATGCACGAATGGCGTAAAAGATTCCCCGCTTCAAGAATTGTTCCTAAATGACAATGTAACGGTATAGACAGAAAAAAAACATTTAAATGGATTATCTTTCTGACTATGGGGTTAGGGTGAGAATTTTCAAGCTGGAAATGTAAAAAAAAAAAAAAAAAAAAAAGAAGTTCATTCAAAAAAAAACTTAAAATTACCGAAGGATATAAATGTTGTGATCCGTAGAATATTTGTTAAAAAAAAAAAAAATTAAAATGAAAATAATAAATGAAATTCTAGAACTTGGGCTGATTTCAAAATACCTCGAAATTAGTGAAGGAATTCAATTCCGTCTTCTGTGAGATTTTTTTGTTTTTTTACTTCTTTCATTTAAAATTGACAGGCGATCCGAGATGTCCATTTTTTTTATGCTACGGTACATTAAAAACATTTTTGGTTCGTTTAGAAGAGTGATTCACAAACGATTTAGAAGGGGCTCCTTCATTTTCAGGATCAGTGGAGGTCCCAAAGGTCGGACTCCCACCTGATTGGAAAGTGATGATATATCCTAGTGATGTGCCGTCATTTTATGAGACGGTAAAACCCCTTTTAACATGTAGGGTCTACTTTAGTGAGCGATTAATGGATTCTGCATGTGTATATTAGAGAATCGAGGTAGGAAAATCTAACGACCGTCACCAGGCATAGAATATTTGCCGACAATCTGTGTCTGCTGCTACCTAGACATTATACAGGCCACCATAAACAGCGCCTATATTCTTCTGACAGACTTGCAGGGCAATGGTCAATTTCATCCACCTAATACTGCTCCGCTCTATTTTCAGATTATTAAAATATAAGTACATTAGAGAATTGTTGCTATGCAATACCTTAAAGAATATATATCCACAGGATATGTCATAAATGTCAGATAGATGCGTGTCCTATCCCTGGGACCGGCACCTATCTCCAGAACGTGGCCCCCTAAACCCTGTTCAGCCGCTGTGTGTTGCGGCTGAAGGAGATGAATTCCGACCGTGAAAAAGGTTATATGGTCGGGAGTTACGCATATCGCATACTTGCGGAAACAGTGTAGCTCAGCGAGTTATGCGGTATGCGTAACTCCCGACCATATAGCCAGGAGGTGGCCGGTAGGCAGAGGGAGCAGACAAAGCTAGAACGGGGTTTAGAGATAGGTGCAGGTCACAGAGGTGGGACCCGCATCTATCTGACATTTATGACATATATATAATGTGGAAATGTCATAAATGTCTCTGATGGGAAAACCCCTTTAATATATAAATATGAATCCTTGGATTTGTGTATGAATTGTATCATAGACAAACTCATTAAAAGAACACTCCAAGCAAAACTCTGTTATACCCAGTGCAGGGCCTGAGTGGGTGGCGCATGACGCAGGGATTCTCCCTTTGGTGTTCTCCTTGTGGCATGCACCGCTCTCTGAGGTCCTGCACAAGGTATAACACAGGGTATCTGCCCAGATTGTTATTTTAACAATAATTCTAAAGTAAAATTAGTTTAACCTTGAATCTTATGGTTCAGAATTCCTCATCAAAAATAGTTCAGTAGTCAGACCGGAAAATGCCCAAATATTCTGAACCTGGAAGTAAGAGCATGGGGGTCTTTAAGTCCGGACGTTGGAAGAGTTTAAGAGGAGTTTATATGTGTTTTCAAGGTCTGAAGGATATTTTTCTGATGGAAGTCGTGAGGAATCCAAAATTTCGGATAACCCTCAAAGCAACAGATTTGGAGTGATAACATTATATCAGGAAATTGTTACTTTTCCGCACAGTAAGTTTTCTTTATTACCAAGAAGCGAGCAGAACATCTAGAGTCAGGGGCCACGAATTGGACAATAAGGGTTGTATGCCTGAGAAAACCACCAAACCTCATAAAGATCCTCTCTCTGTAAGGAGAGATGTTTAGATAGATTCAATTTGCAATAATAAAATTACATAAATACGCCATAAACATTTTAAATCTGCCTTTGACACGGTTTACAAATAGATATGACACAAAGAGCCGTGCATCATGGGGTAATTTAAGTGTTTGTAGAACTGTTTATGAAATTGGCTTGTTAAAGTTTAACTTTTTCAAGACCATAAATGAGAAAACTAAGTGCAGTTGTTCAAAGTTTTTGTCTTTTTTTTTTCTGAATGTTTTTCATTTCTAAACATAGAATAAAATGACTTGCCCTGTTTAAATTTCTACTTGGCATAAAACTAAATTTTGAGGACAAACAGCTTGAAGATGTCAAGTGAAAATGTAATAGGAAAGGACAAAACATCATTTTTTTTTTTTATTTTTTTTTTAAATATATGAATCCATTTAGATATGGTAACGACATAGTGAGACAATTTAAAAGGCTTTATGAGAATCAACAAAGACCCGAGACACACACGGAGGTATGTGGGTGGCCAGGAGATGTGGCCTTTAAGATATTCCATGCTATAAGCTTCTTAAGAAGAACGTTTTCTTCTGACGCTCATGAATAAAGAACCATTGGTGTCTTCCACACAATGCAAAGCTGCAGGTCGCCATTTTTATCACTTAAGAGGTGGAATCTGCATCTTCTCTAATGTCTTTGGATGTTTGGATTCTATAGGCTGAGCAATGAGTTGTAGAAACATTTTTGTAGTGTGGACGTTGGGCATACATGGAGGCCGTATGGCGGGAAGTAAATGATCTCGATCGTAAGCGCTCGATATTGTATTAGTAGATCTTCCGAAATATTGGAATAATATTTGTGATAAACATCATCCTTCCTAAAGAAATGGGGAAACAGGGAGATACAACATCAACCCTCCCTATATGTACCAAAGTTTAATGTGACTTATATGCCAATCTCTATCTGTTATTAATTCTTCAAGATATCAAGTAGGTGTGGGGGGAGGGCGGTGTTCCACAAAGTCTGATGCCATTTATTAACATATTCACCAATAATATCCAGTGGCCAAATGTGGACCTGTTGGACATGAGACATTTCAGAAGGCTCAGCCTGCAACCATTGGGTCAGTTGACCATTTAGACCAAAGGTGGGGACAGTCCGGCACGCACCGACCTCACTCAGACCCCCGAGTCATTCACTACGCCCTCCTCCTGCTCTTAAATTTAAGTGACGTCACTCACATTTAGGAAGAGGGTAGACGGAGTCAAGTAGTGTCATTTACTAATAGTGAATGAGGAGGAAATTCCGAAATTTAGCTGAGGCCTCATGTAGAGTTAGGACCTAAATGTATTTGCCACGAGCCGCGGCCTACTCAGCCCGTCGCTGCCGGAAAAAAATAATCGTGTCGCAAACCTGGAAAACCAGTTGCGAGTAGCAAAATCATCGATACCGGCTACCATCACACGCCGCACCAAATAGATGCAGTTCCAGCCATCACATTAAGGGTGAGTTAATTAAATGATTGACCAAATACAGCAGGGTCATTTTTAAGTTGATAATTTTGTATGGCCCGCGAATAATGTTATAAATATCCAAATGGCCCTTTGCAGAAAAAAGGTTCCCCACCCCTGATTTAAACCATAAAACTAATGTCAATGTGTAAGTTGGCCTCATGCCCTACACTATATCACAGTACTAGTCACACATAGGATGGTTGGCCTAAAGTCCAGGATGAAATAGAAATGATCTTCCGCATAATGAACACAGATCTATAAGAAAAAGATCAGATGTATAAAAATAAACCAAACCGTAAAATTACAAAATGATGAAATGGCAAATACAATGACGGAGCACCAAGAAATTGCTCCATGATTGGGCAAATCTGTACAGCAAAAATTTTTGTAGAGTTGTAGCCTAAAGCAAAATCTGGTGCATATTTTTGGAAATTTTCCTTTCTTGCTCTTATTGGCCCATTGGGCATTTTCTCCTGGCCTTCCTGTTGGATTGCTAAGCTCCTACTGCTAAACCGGCAACTTCAGGGATTTCTGAGCATCTGGCCCCTGTGTGGCCCCCAGCGTGCCATATTATCACTATTTTACTGTATATTATATATTTTCTTTTTTATTTTATTCTCTGCAAGACCAAGACTGTAATTTCAAGAGCACTGAATCTATAACAACAAATTACTTGCATTATACCGGTGGAAAAGTCAATGATTAATTTCAAGTATTGAATTTATTTCAATATATTTCATTAACTTTATTAACTTTTCCAGAAATGCAAAAAAAAAAACTCTGGCAGCATTTATTGCTAAAAAGCAAATATTAAATGAGAGGCCGGTAAAAAATAAATAACTGAATTCTCCAAATCTCGCCGGCTTGTTAGTGTCTGAATTATCCATGTGAAATAACGACGTTTTGTAAAAGATGTATTCTGAGGTCTACAAATAGGGGTCTGGTGGCTGCGGGGCAGGAAATCTGCACTTAGTGGGACCGGCGAAATCCTAATCCTTCCTTTATTTCTCGACCTGCGTTTTCTAAGCATTCAAAGTAAAGGGTGGGTACAATCCACAGTGCAACTCATTTAATTTTTTTTTTGTTTGTTCCTGTCCCTGTATGTTCTCCAACAAGGGAGGGAAATAGGGTTTTCTGGAAGCTTCTGAACATGGGGGTTGTCAACTTTAAAAAAAAATCTCCACCCTTAGATAATGTATCCTCCTCTACAGTATATGACAATATCTTGTATTCTTGTATAAAATATATAGGGAGGAGTATTTAAAGCTTGAATAATGTTTTTAGGGGTGGGGTGGTCTGGATTGAGAGTAACATTTTATTATTTTGAAAAAAATAAGTTGATTAATAGGATTTTCCATACAAAAAGTTCCAGCTAGGAGCCATAGCTAAGCTTTCCGTAATGCGGGGCAAAGATTCATTTTGATGCCCTGCTTCTCTTGGACACAGCTGGGTCTTTGATGCTGGGAGAGCATGGTGTGTTGTTGTTTGGCATAGCAAGCAGGGTAGCCCGCTCTATGAACTATCAAGGCGTCACAAATAGGCTTCTACCTGGCTATACACGTTGTGCCTCATGACGTACACACTATCCCTCCATGTTTCACACACTTGCACCCCATTATCCATTTTATTTCTATTGAGGCACTTTACTCATTACTGCCCCCTATATTTCACTCATAGTATTACACTTGCACACACACACTATTCATTTATTATTTCTTACTACACATCCCATGCACCACACACCACTCCCCTCAAGACCAGTGGGAGTGGCTATTATTATTTAAAGCACCTGCTCACTCCTTCATCAGCATTTTCTGACCTGGCTGTGTCCATTTGCAAGTATGGCCTTTTTCTGTGTTTTCATATATGTCCCCTTGTTTTTATCGGTTCTGTTTGTACATCAGGAACGTTCTGTTCCATTTAAGGAGTTAGGGACTCGCAAGTCTGGGGATCCTTGTCGTGGATTGCGAGCTTGCGTCCTTTTGGCCAAAATGATTACTAATACCCCAGGTATTTTTCATTACTACATATATTCGCTTCTCTTGGACACAGCTGGGTCTTTGATGCTGGGAGAGCATGGTGTGTTGTTGTTTGGCATAGCAAGCAGGGTAGCCCGCTCTATGAACTATCAAGGCGTCACAAATAGGCTTCTACCTGGCTATACACGGTGTGCCTCATGACGTACACACTATCCCTCCATGTTTCACACACTTGCACCCCATTATCCATTTTATTTCTATTGAGGCACTTTACTCATTACTGCCCCCTATATTTCACTCATAGTATTACACTTGCACACACACACTATTCATTTATTATTTCTTACTACACATCCCATGCACCACACACCACTCCCCTCAAGACCAGTGGGAGTGGCTATTATTATTTAAAGCACCTGCTCACTCCTTCATCAGCATTTTCTGACCTGGCTGTGTCCATTTGCAAGTATGGCCTTTTTCTGTGTTTTCATATATGTCCCCTTGTTTTTATCGGTTCTGTTTGTACATCAGGAACGTTCTGTTCCATTTAAGGAGTTAGGGACTCGCAAGTCTGGGGATCCTTGTCGTGGATTGCGAGCTTGCGTCCTTTTGGCCAAAATGATTACTAATACCCCAGGTATTTTTCATTACTACATATATTCGCTTCTCTTGGACACAGCTGGGTCTTTGATGCTGGGAGAGCATGGTGTGTTGTTGTTTGGCATAGCAAGCAGGGTAGCCCGCTCTATGAACTATCAAGGCGTCACAAATAGGCTTCTACCTGGCTATACACGTTGTGCCTCATGACGTACACACTATCCCTCCATGTTTCACACACTTGCACCCCATTATCCATTTTATTTCTATTGAGGCACTTTACTCATTACTGCCCCCTATATTTCACTCATAGTATTACACTTGCACACACACACTATTCATTTATTATTTCTTACTACACATCCCATGCACCACACACCACTCCCCTCAAGACCAGTGGGAGTGGCTATTATTATTTAAAGCACCTGCTCACTCCTTCATCAGCATTTTCTGACCTGGCTGTGTCCATTTGCAAGTATGGCCTTTTTCTGTGTTTTCCCTAGTAATGTATCTAAATAGCATGGAAAGGCAGATTGGCTTCTTGGTGCCCTCTGGCACTTAGCACCTGGGGTACATGCAGTAACTATCCCCCACAGCATCGACCATGCCCCACAGCATCGACTATACCCCACAGCATCAACCATGCCCCACAGCATCGACTATGCCCCACAGCATCGACTATGCCCCACAGCATCAACTATGCACCACAACATCAACCATGCCCCACAGCATCAACCATGCCCCACAGCATCGACTATACCCCACAGCAACAACCATGCCCTACAGCATCGACTATGCCCCACAGCATCGACTATACCCCACAGCATCAACCATGCCCCACAGCATCGACCATGCCCCACAGCATCGACCATGCCCCACAGCATCGACCATGCCCCACAGAATCGACCATGCCCCACAGCATCGACCATGCCCCACAGCATAGACCATGCCCCACAGCATCGACCATGCCCCACAGCATCGACCATGCCCCACAGCATCGACCATGCCCCACAGCATCGGCCATGCCCCACAGCATCGACCATGCACCACAGCATCAACAATGCCCCACAGCATCGACCATGCCCCACAGCATCGACTTTGCCCCACAGCATCGACTTTGCCCCACAGCATCGACCATGCCCCACAGCATCGACCATGCCCCACAGCATCGACCATGCCCCACAGCATCGACTTTGCCCCACAGCATCGACTATACACCACAGCATCGACTATGCCCCACAGCATATACCATGCCCCACAGCATCGTCTATGCCCCACAGCATCGTCTATGCCCCACAGATCCAGATTAAATCCATAGTGATTCAATGCTTATTTCATCAGATCCACTTCCGGTCCAAGGATTATGCACCTGTCTCCAGGTTGAAGACTTGATGCAAGAGGTTTAAGAAAACTTTCCTTCACCTGGGGCAAAGGTTTAGTTTGCCACCTCTCCCCAACTTAAAACTTAAAGGGGTTTTTCTATAATAATTTTGTATTACCTACCAACAGGATAGGTGATAAATATCTGATCGTGGGGGCCGACCACTGGAACCCCCACCGATCACGAGAATGGGTTCACCTTGACGTTCCTGAGAGCCCCATAGGAATGTAGCGGTAATGTGCATGCTCGACCACCGCTCCATTCATTTTTATGGGGCTGAAAAGCGCTATCTTCTGCTGTCCCATAGAAATAAATGGAGCAGTGGTCAAGCAGGTGCACTACCGCTACATTCCTATGGGGCTCCTAGGAACGGCAAGGTAAGCCCGTTCTCGTGATTGGTGGGGGCCCTGCGCTTGGACCGCCACCGATCAGATGTTTATCACCTATCCTATGGATAGATGATAAATAATGATTATGGGAAAACCCCTTTAATTTTACAAGCTTGCAATGGGGAGAGTTGCTTTTTGCCACCCCTTTCCCCTTGGCACCCAGCATCAGGGGGAAACATGCCCTGTAGTACCCCCTTAGCTATGCCCTTGGTTGACACAGATTCTTGTCACAGAGGGACTGGTGCAGGAGAGGAGGAAGGAGCGGCTGTCACTAGACTAACACCTTTATATATGACCAAATACCAATATACAGCCATATACATACAGCGTAGTAATGGAAATACATCTATCTTGGTTTCACAAGAATCTTACATGACATCATCAGATTTTGATGCATATGGAAAAATACATAAATCACATGTTTTTTTTATACCACTTCTACATTAAAGGGGCAGTTCAGGAATAGAAAAGCATGTCTGCTTTCTTCCAGAAACAGCGCCACACCTGTCCATGTGTTGTGTCTGGTATTGCAGCTTAACTCCATTGAAGTAAATGGGACTAAGCTGTAATCCTACACTCAACCTGTGGACAGGTGTGGCGCTGTGTTTGGAAGAAAGTGGTTATGTTTTCTAATCCTGTACAACCTTTTAAACTATACCACCAAATGTCACAAAGCACTACAACTCCCAGCAGTCACAATCATTGACTCTTTCACAAGCTAACACATAATACACTTCAAGGCCGGATTCACATGCGCGTGTTTGGTCCGTTATATACGGTTCGCATGTCGCCCGCATTTCCCGGATCGAACACACTGCAGTGAGCCGGGCTCCTAGCTAGTTATCTATGACGCTAGGAGTCCCTGCCTCTCTGCGGAAAACTGTTCTGTACTGAAAATATGATTACAGTACGGGACAGTATTCCCGCGGGGCGGCAGGGACTCTTAGCGTCATAGATAACTAGCTAGGAGCCCGGCTCCCTGCACTGTGTTCGATCCGGGAAATGCGGCCGACGTACGGATCGTATATCACAGACCGAACACGCTCGTGTGAATCCGGCCTTACATTTACTGCACTGAATCATTTTCTACATCATTTGAGGGTTTTTGGTTCTTGCAATGTTCATATAATGGCTTTTAAGGAAAGGACTATATTAAGAAAAAAAGAAAAACATAAAAAAAATCACTAATCAGAATAAAACACGGCCAAAAATCTGTGCAAAAAAAGAAGCAGCAGACGGGTGACAGCATCGTATGGGCCTGCGAGCCGCTGACACTGAGCAGGCAGGGAACACAGGCCTCGTAACCGCTCTTTAATGTCGACTAATAGGCTGAACAGAAGAGGGGCCCGGCCCGCAGATTAAGTTAGAGGGGGCAGGTGCCTGTCTTATGTAACATGCCGACATCGAGTAATGACGAATGTGGAGGAGCCCCCAACCCGGCACAAGGGACGGAAAGGGGCTGGCATTAGGCATAAATGGAAATTTATGGCTCGTGGTGCTGGAGGGGTTAAAAAAAAGTGGTCATCGTTGCTCGTTTTTACCTCCAGAATACATTAAAAAATGTCAAAAACATATCAAAGTATGAAGCTCTACCTCATATTGCTAAGAAGTTCTGCAGCAGCTGTTTATCCTATATATATATACACCTTTAACTGTAAATTGTTACAGGGGTCTTCAGATACCCCCTGAAGAAGCGATACGCGAAACGCGCGTTGGGTCATCTCCTTACTTACTGGGTCATACCACTACACCACTGATTATGGGTAAGCATTGAACTATTAGGGTATGTTCACACGGCCTATTTACTGACGTAATTCGGGCGTTTTTGCCCCGAATTATGCCCGAAAATAGCTCCTCAATAGCGCTGACAAACATCTGCCCATTGAAAGCAATGGGCAGACGTTTGTCTGTTCACACGAGGCGTAAATTTACGCGCCGATGTCAAATGACGGCGCGTAAATAGACGCTCGCGTCAAAGAAGTGACCTGTCACTTCTTTGGCCGTAATTGGAGCCGTTATTCACTGACTCCAATGAATAGCAGCGCCAATTTACGGCCGTAATTGACGCGGCGTTCAAGCGCCTGCACATGCCGTTACGGCTGAAATTACGGGGATGTTTTCAGGCTGAAACATCCCCGTAATTTCAGCCGTAACGGACGCCCTCGTGTGAACATACCCTTACTGTTTCAAGTTGTAATTAAAAACTAGGACACTCTCTACGTCCTTTTGATAGGAAGTGTGATTACCTACATCTTACTGTCACTTTCCTTCTGCTGTTTTCTTCTACTTATGTTTACTTACATGAGTTTGTTCCTAAAAAGTGATTTCACTATATCATATATTACTTGTATTTGAACTTTTATTTTTCATGCATTACCTGTATCCAATTTTTTATCTAAATGTACATTCATTTATGATCCAGTTAAAACATTGTATTTTAGATTCTCATGTGTTGTTTAATAAAGATTTTTGTACTTTTCTAAATACTTGGATACTTTGGACTCTTTTTGTTCTCTTGTTTATATATCTTTGGTTCAGTAGAATCGCATGGGGTCTGAATGTTGCGGCCAAAATATAGAAACTATAATGTGGCCGTTTTATCGGTGTGTGAAACCGCCACTGGTTGAGAGCTGTAAAATCTGCACCTTTAACGGAAGTATTTGCCATAATAACATAATTAGCACCATAATAGTATATGTGTTATATGCAGATGTAGCAGAGCTCAATTTGCCATTAGACTGTTTATTTTGCGCACTATTATAACTTGGTTACAGAAACGGTAAGTTTACCTAACATTGGATAAATATATATACACACGTGATAGATAGATAGATAGATAGATAGATAGATAGATAGATAGATAGATAGATAGATAGATAGATAGATAGATAGATAGATAGATAGATAGATATGAGATAGATAGATAGATAGATAGATAGATAGATAGATAGATAGATAGATAGATAGATAGATAGATAGATAGATAGATAGATAGATAGATAGATAGATAGATATGAGATAGATAGATAGATAGATATGAGATAGATAGATAGATAGATATGAGATAGATAGATAGATATGAGATAGATAGATAGATAGATATGAGATAGATAGATAGATATGAGATAGATAGATAGATAGATAGATAGATAGATAGATAGATAGATAGATAGATAGATAGATAGATAGATAGATAGATAGATAGATAGATAGATATTAGATAGATAGATAGATAGATAGATAGATAGATAGATAGATAGATAGATAGATAGATAGATAGATAGATAGATATGAGATAGATATAGATAGATAGATAGATAGATAGATAGATAGATAGATAGATAGATAGATAGATAGATAGATAGATAGATAGATAGATAGATAGATAGATAGATAGACAGATAGATGATAGATAGATAGATAGATAGATAGATAGATAGATAGATAGATAGATAGATAGATAGATATGAGATAGATAGATAGATAGATAGATAGATAGATAGATAGATAGATAGATAGATATGAGATAGATAGATAGATATGAGATAGATAGATAGATATGAGATAGATAGATAGATAGATAGATAGATAGATAGATAGATAGATAGATAGATAGATAGATAGATAGATAGATAGATAGATAGATAGATAGATAGATAGATATGAGATAGATAGATAGATAGATAGATAGATAGATAGATAGATAGATAGATAGATAGATAGATAGATAGATAGATAGATAGATAGATAGATATGAGATAGATAGATAGATAGATATGAGATAGATAGATAGATAGATAGATAGATAGATAGATAGATAGATAGATAGATAGATATGAGATAGATAGATATGAGATAGATAGATAGATAGATAGATAGATAGATAGATAGATAGATAGATAGATAGATAGATATGAGATAGATAGATAGATAGATAGATAGATAGATAGATAGATAGATAGATAGATAGATAGATAGATAGATAGATAGATAGATACCTGATGGATATGTGAGTGATGGATAAGTCTGCTACATCTGTACTTACTAGCTATACATGTGTTTATAGAACCTTTACAATATGGAGGGACTGTCCTAGTAAGTTACCTGTCCTTTTAATCGGAATTAACCTGCCACCTTAAAGCGCCTCCGCAGGTGAAGACGGGCGGCTTAAGGAAGATCGCGTTTCATGCACCTTGTAATATCTTTCATTTAAAAATTGGCAGACATGGATTCCCAGAAGAACCTTGGCCTGTGTGTGTCTCTTTAACCAGCTGAGTGATCCCGGCTTTTAATATAGCTGTACCAATTATTGTAAAAGTCATCTAGACCCTTATAACCACAAATATTGACAGTTTATTGCTCGACGCTTTCATGACATTTGAAGGTCACATCATACATAATACATAGTCTTTTATAAAAGTGTCTGGGACACAGATACATGATCAGCAATTACTTCTGCTATTTGTGCTGTATTGATTTTGATCTTATTCAAAGCGAAGTAGAGAAAGGTATCAAGGAAAAACCGGCGATTTACATAGAAGCAAAACTCATCGTATATTTTTTTGCCTTAAAACCCTTACCCTGGTCCAGCATTCGAAAAAAATGAGTCTACTTATTTTCCATAAACAGCGCCACTCTTGTCCATGGGCTGTGTCTGGTATTGCAGCTCGGCTACTTCACTTAAATACAGGACACAAACCAAAGATAAAAGCGGTGCTGATCCTGGAAAATAAACAGGTCGTTTTGTCTAAGCCTGGACAAGCCCTTTAAATTATAGGTGAACCCAAGGTTTTTATTCTATAGGGTTAGGCTGTGTCATGGATCATTATTGTACAGATCTGTAATACGGCGTTAATAGCAAGATACTGATCTATACTGTACCTCAGATTATATGCAGCATCACAATGCAGGGCAGTCTTTATCTATATATCTATCTATCTATCTATCTATCTATCTATCTATCTATCTATCTATCTATCTATCTATCTATCTATCTATCTATCTCTCTATCTATCTATCTATCTATCTATCTATCTATCTATCTATCTATCTATCTATCTATCTATCTATCTATCTATCTATCTATCTATCTCATATCTATCTATCTATCTATCTATCTCATATCTATCTATCTATCTATCTATCTATCTATCTATCTATCTATCTATCTATCTATCTATCTATCTCATATCTATCTATCTATCTATCTATCTATCTATCTATCTATCTATCTATCTATCTATCTATCTATCTATCTATCTATCTATCTATCTATCTATCTATCTATCTATCTATCTCATATCTATCTATCTATCTATCTATCTATCTATCTATCTATCTATCTATCTATCTATCTATCTATCTATCTATCTATCTATCTATCTATCTATCTATCTATCTATCTATCTATCTATCTATCTCATATCTATCTATCGATATAGATGTGTGTATGTATGGATGTAACACATATACTACTGTAGCTTTTTGTCATTCATCATACTGTGAGCCCACACAGAACATAAATTTGTGCCTGAAGTTTATTACTTGACTCGTCTACTTCCCAACAACACATATGTGGTCCATAAAATAAATATTCTGATGAATTTATTATTGGATGTTGAGGTTTTTATCTTTTCGGGAGCATAAAATACACAATCTGTTAAAAATAAAGCATATTTTGCTTGCCTCTCACTGTATTTTTTAACTGGTAATTGTACGTACATATTTCTGTTTTATTGTTTAAATCCTTTTTCTCCAAATTGAGTCGTTAACACACCAGCGGAGAAAAAAACAGAGAAGCAAAACAGAAAATTACCTTTTTATGTACATTGCAAATAGTATTTATTATGCTTAACATCCCGCCTCGGATGCTGTTTTCGTCTTCTCAGGGTTTTCCTAGCACTATTTAATGGGGTCTATAAGACCTTAAGACAATATATGTTGGTATAAGGGTGTCCAGGGAGTTTCCATATGTACATACACTGCCTTGTAATTATCCTATCCTCACAGAAATGTTGGGATATCTTTACATAGTTAGTCTTTTGCCAGATGGGCCCCGTAATCATAGGGCCACTCTGTGTATTTGATCCCCAATTGGTGTTTGTTCAGTATACAGTAGTGAAGTGTGGAGTCTTCAAGGTTATAAAGTAAGTTGGTTTACTCAGAAATAGCGCCACTCTTGTCCATGGGTTTTGTCTGGTATTGCAGCTAAGTCTCATTCACTTGAACACCGGACACAACAAATACCCGGGTTAGCCAAGTTGACCATTAGGCATGAAGAAAACCACCCACATATAATCATCTGCTAGTCTAGGTTAGGGTTGCACGATGCATCGAAATATTGATACTGTTTCGATACCGTGCACCCTCAAACGGTTCAATACCGTTAATTCATGTATTTAGATCCTGAGCTGTGCGGCCGCACAGCTCAGTATTGTATCACATTAATGTAGTGAGCGGGGCTGTGTGATACATCCATTACCCCGCTCCTAACAAGAGTGCACGGTCAGCATGAGGTGATGCGACCAGCGCTTCACTAATGAGCGCCGACAATGAAGACAGAACATGGCGGGCGCACTGTAAATCACTCCCCATGTTCTGTCTTCAGTGCTTGTGCCGCTACATCATCTCATGCAGACTGCGCACGCACACTTGTTGTCAGGAGAGGGGCAACTGTATTACACAGCCGCAGAAGCCTCTCATCTCCGCCGCTATTCCGCTGAATGCTGTGATCAAAGCTGACTGCAGCATTCAAGGGGAAGGGGGGATGCCCCTTGGATCGCATCACAGGGAATCCCTGTGACGCAATTGAGGGACATACCATATATGGGCAGACAACCCGGGGTCCATTGAAGGACCCCAGGGCTGTCTGACCATATTTCCTGTTGATAGGGCATGCTTAGGTATGTCCTAATGACTGCCTGTGTACTATCAGTATATCAATATATGCCAGTACATTAAAGTTTAAAAATAAAGTAATGTTAAATAAAATGAAAAAGTAAAAAAAAATACACATTTTATAAACATTAAAATAAAAGTCTCAATACATAAAATATACACATATTCGGTATTGTTGTGAACAAATTTATAGCGCCATTTATGATGTTTACGCTGTTAAAAAAATAAAATAAAACCTGCTTTCTTTCACTTATTAATGTGAGGCACGAGGTGTGATGATGAATTTTGAACCTCCATTTGCCTCACATTAATAGTAATTAACCCCATCATGTACCTCACACATTAACCCAATGTTGTCCATTATGACTGTGAGGAACATGATGGGGTTTATTACTATTAATGTGAGGCACATGGAGGTTCATAATTCATCACACCTCGTGCCTCACATCAGAAAATGGAACTTTTTTTATTTCACTATTGTTGGCAAAGTATCGTTTTGGTATCGAGTATCGCAATGCTACACGAAGTATCGGTATCGGAGTCCAAATTCTGGTATCGTGACAACCCTAGTTTGGGTGGGTGTTTACCACCTGGACAAGTGGTTGTCTCCTTCATATCACTTCCAAAATTTGGTGCCCGGATTGGTTGACATGGGTAACCCATCCTGTATGATCTGCACCAACTCAAACTACATATAATGAGGCAAAACTTAATTCAAGGGTAGAACTGCTCTCTAAAGGCTTCAACAAAAGTTAGGATTTTCGTGGTTTTCGCAACTTTGGACACCAGTTTTTGGACACCTCTGCTCACAATCAGGAACCACCTTTCTACTCGGGAGCAATTAGCAAATTTACTGTTAGTTTATAACAAAGAAAAATGCCATGACATTGTATGGACACCTTACTGCCTACAGGCAACTGTATTAAATGCTCTAGTGCTGTCCTACTTGCCAACCTGGGCAAGATATGGTCAATATCACTGTCCTTCAACATGAGAGTGGCATTCGAACATTGGCTTGGTTCCTCTAAGTTCAACCATTAATTCGGTGCCCATTGCTGGTAACTTAGACAAAAATATCATAATGACTCTTGACAATTCCATCAATCTCCAAAGTCAGATCTTCTTAATGACGAAACATGGAGGCCCACCTTGAAGTGCCAACTTGACATGTCCTTGCTCTTGCCAACCACCATAAATCGGTACTGTAAATTAAGACACCATTGGAATAATCAGTTTCGCTAACTCATCCTTGTATAGGGTATTGTGTGTAAATGCTTCATTTTGTCCTTCAACTGACAAGAAGCCAATGCAGATGCTTCAACAAACAAACAAAAAAATCGCCTCGTTCTTGTTATCGCCGAGGATGCCTTTGTGTTAACAGCTGCTGGATCTTCAGAATTACTTTTAAAGAGAGTTTTGCTGAATTACAGTAGGATAATGATCAGACCCGGACTATTGTTGTAAGACATCTTGAGGAAAAATAGTTGTCTTTAGAGTATATTGTGATTAACCCATTCAAATTTACTTTTCCCCGAAGGCTTTATTCTTACAAAATCCAGCCCTATTTTCATTTCATTGCCTTTGATATACATAATGTTGATGCGGAAGTGGTTCACAAATGGGCCCGGCCTCGTATGCACAAGTAGAAGATAGTGGAGAGAATGTGGCTTGTTACCTGATCCTCTAATCTGATGAGAGTTTTTGTTTTACTGGAGAACCAGATGTTGAAAGACTTTGATGAGATTTGGGCCTTTTCCATGACTTTCAATGGGATGCCCCTAGTGAATCTAGACGTAATATATGGTATATAAGGATTAGTAAGAACATAAACCAACATTGATGAAACAAAATCCCGAAATGTTTTCAACTCAAGGTCAAGATGTCACCTAAAAGGGACAGGTTACCACTTCAATAATATTTGGTTTTCTGTTCTGATTGGATCTTATCAACTGGTATAAACTATGAAATCCTAAAGAATTGTTATAGGGCACATAGATATTTAAGTAGGAACAACAACTAACAGACCCTTGCAGCCAGAAATTGTATCTTCAACTGATGGAAACTCCTACCACTCTTCGATATTTTCCTTTGGCATCAAGTTAATTAGCCAATTTTGAGACCTACTTTTTACATGAATGGGTTTGTGTATGTCCATTTTAAATCATTAGTTTACGTATAAAATTGATCTGCATAAAATCAGTCACCTGGAGTAAGAAAAACTTATTGCCCTTCCTGCTTTATAAGAGCTCAGATAAGCTCTTAGGGAGTGTCCACAAGCTTGCTAAGTGTTTCAATAAACAACCAGCAGAATTGTGACTGCAGCTCTGGAGTATAATACAGGCTATAACTCATTATCAGTACAGGATAAGTAATGTAATGTATGTACACAGTGACTCCAACAGCAGAATAGTGAGTGCAGCTCTGGAGTATAATACAGGATGTAACTCAGCATCAGTACAGGATGTCATGCCCATGGCCGCGGGCCGCCAGGTTTACTTACCTCCTGACGGCCGCAGCCATGGATCAGTGAGCGCTGGTCCCTATCTCCACCTCAGGAGACGCCAGCGCTCACTTCTGCTTCGCTCTGCTGTGTCCCGTAGGGGCCAGCGCGCGCAACTGAAATAAAGACCAAATTAGCACATGAGCTCCCTGGACTATAAGTAGGGCTCTGCCCCTTCCTGCATTGCCTGAGCGTTGTTGTTGTTACCCTAGTTTAGTTTGTCTCTACAAATGGTCTCCTAAGTGTCTTCCAGTTCCCACTGTTTCCCGTTCCTGCTACCTGTAACCTGTATCCCATGCTATCCTGGTCAAGTGCTGTATTAAGTTGGAGTCGTGCTGTGCACCACGCCTGTCCTGCTACACCACGCCTGGTCTCCGCCTTCTGCCTAAGTCTCATCCGAGCCTGCCTTGCTACTGTCTGAAGCTACCACAGGTACCCCTATACGAACTATAGACTTTGACCTGTGTCCTGTTGGCCATCTGCCATACCGTTAAGGCGGTACGGCCCAGTGGGTCCACACACACAACGTGACACAGGATAGGTAATGTAATGTATGTACACAGTGACTCCACCAGCAGAATAGTGAGTGCAGCTCTGGAGTATAATACAGGATGTAACTCAGGATCAGTACAGGATAGGTAATGTAATGTATGTACACAGTGACTCCACCAGCAGAATAGTGAGTGCAGCTCTGGAGTATAATACAGGATGTAACTCAGGATCAGTACAGGATAAGTAATGTAATGTATGTACACAGTGACTCCACCAGCAGAATAGTGAGTGCAGATCTGGAGTATAATACAGGATGTAACTCAGGATCAGTACAGGATAAGTAATGTCATGTATGTACACAGTGACTCCACCAGCAGAATAGTGACTGCAGCTCCGGAGTATAATACAGGTTGTAACTCAGGATCAGTACAGGATAAGTAATGTAATGTATGTACACAGTGACTCCACCAGCTGAATAGTTAGTGCAGCTCTAGAGTATAATACATTATATACAGTAACTCAGGATCAGTACAGGATAAGTAATGTAACGTATGTACATAGTGACTCCACTAGCAGAATAGTGAATGCAGCTCTGGAGTATAATACAGGATGTAACTCAGGATCAGTACAGAATAAGTCATGTAACGTATGTACATAGTGACTCCACCAGCAGAATAGTGAATGCAGCTCTGGAGTATAATACAGGATGTAACTCAGGATCAGTACAGGATAAGTAATGTCATGTATGTACACAGTGACTCCACCAGCAGAATAGTGAGTGCAGCTCTGGAGTATAATACAGGATGTAACTCAGGATCAATACAAGATCAGTAATGTCCTGTATTTAGAAAGTGACTACTTTTTATGTAGATTATACTTATATATAAACTGTAAAACAGTGCTCAAAAGTAGACCTAGGGACTGGCCAAATATCTATTGTGTTTAGGTACAACCTGACAGTCGTCCCCCCCTGCACACTTCAGGGGGAAGAAGTTAAATTTCAAATTTCAACATGCTCAATCCTTACTTATCACGGGATATAAGTTGCTGCCAGTGGTGGGGTTTAGAGAGATAGGTGTTGGTTGGATGAGCATTGAGTTTGGGCATCTTAAGATTTTTGACAAAGGTTAATCTCCTGAAGGATTTACCTATGTGATTGGTATTGGTAAGAAGAATCTTGTGCAAATATTCGCAATACTCTGTTGCAATCGCATTGACTCTTTCATTGGTACCATCTCTGCAAGGAGAATTCGTATCTTCCAAGAGTCCATACATATGGCACCTTAGACAGCCAACTAGAACCCTACTCTGTACTGATGAGGAGCAGCAACTCAGAAACAGTGCTGTCTACAAATGGGTGTCTCTGGTTTGGCTGATAAACGGAGCCAGGTTTCTAGACTCTCTAAGTAATCAGAAATTGACTTATCAGTTAGCTATATTTTGCATACTTTTTCCCAGGGAGCTTTGCCCTTAAGACTCCCTTCCAGCTGGATCTCCACAAGGAGAATCAGTACCTTTCGAGAAATGGAACCAGCTGAAATAGTTGCAAGTAAATCCACTGTTACATATCACTCAACTAGTTTAAAAGCAGATGAATCTAGTTATAAAATTAGATTGTGTATGAGAGGGGTGTTTTTCATGTAATGTTTTCATTTTATAAGACATCCTGCAGGTGTAGTCTACTTCTGTGCACCTTTGTTATATATTTAGAACGAGTTCTTTTCTTGCATATAATTCTAGAGGTGGCAAGCAACAGTTTTACATTGTTTAGTGCTGGTTTGAGATGAAACCTCTGCCGCCTATTCCTCTATGTGTAAAATGATGAAAGGTGGTCTCCTGAGTGGTAACATTGTCTCGCTCTGCGCCATACATTGTACAGATGACCCACTCCTAATTATGTTCTTTTAAAAAAAGGGAGCGTTTTACCGCTACGATATAAAGCCACCCTCTGCTAGCCTCAGGCTGCCCCTCTGTCTGAAAGGGAACCACTATGAACACACTATGAAACAAGCCAAGTACGTAATCTTCTGTGAACGAAACACATTACTGAAAAGGGGGGATCTGGGTCTGCCGAAGTTGAGAATTGGCGCACTACAAAAAGCGTTGTATTATTTAGTTTAAACAACCATGATTTGTGTTAACTCCTTATAGAATATGTCAAAGCTTAAATCATGTGACTGCAGTTAACCCCTAATTCCATCTTTCTCCTTATCGTACACATAGGACTACAGAAAGATAAGATATGGGGAACTGTTTGGGAATCTGCCCCAGTTGTCCCTGCATGTGATACGGAGGGAGGACTGTGGTCACCAACATGACCCCTCCATGGCACAGAGGAAGCTCAAGAACGCCACCAAACCGATTCCTGCATCCCTGTGAGTATGACATTGGGTGGGGGGTGAAATATTGGGGTTAATTGTAGTCACCTAGGCCGGAATATCCTACTACTGTGTAAGGACCTGTTCACATCTGCATTAGAGGCTCCGTTAGGGGCCTTCGTCACTGATCCGGCCAATAAACAATTACAACCACGGACACCATGATGGAAACCTGACGGAGCCCATTAAAGTCAGGTTCCGTCGGGCATCGATATTGTACGTCGTCCAACGGAATCGGCGCTTCCAGTATTTTCGTTTTTCTGCTCCTCTGACGGAGCAGAACAACGGAAACCCAGACGCAGGTGTGAACAGACCCTCACCTGCTAGTCTGATGGTGCAGATTGATGATGCAGCCCCACTACCTGACCACTTTGTTTCTCCATGGAACATGGCCACCTGTACCCATCACTGGAGAGCGGTTTATTAGGCAAGTTTTGCTTTAAAGGGGTTTTCTGAGATAGAAAAAAGGGTGAGTTTTTTTTTTTACAGGAAGCGCCTATTCACTCATTCACCCAACGGATATCAAAAGAGTGTCCTTTTGGCATCCCTCGTACCTATATATATACGCTGGTATTTCTTTATTTTTCAATTGTCCGCAATAGCGTAGCCTAGTACGCTAATCCATACAGAGACATCCAGTAAAAAAGTATGGGTGACGTATATGCCACTGTGTATACAGTGGCATACGTCGGAGGTATATTTTGGGAAATCCACCTAACATATACCTCCAGCGTACACTGCAAATGAGTGTGAAAAGACCCAAACCGCACCCCTCTTATCCATGGGTGGAAGTCGGAGGGGGAAGTATGGAGCGGCCTCAGGAGCTGAACCTGCTACGTACAAAGAGATTGTTTCAGATATTACAGCTGACACTATTTTCTAATGCGTGGGATCGGAGATAACTACGAGCCCGTCCATTTAACCACTTGGCTATTGTGGAAAAAGGCGACCATGGCATCTAAGCAGTTAGACAAAGAGGGAGGGGTGATGGGTTGTCATGGCAGCTGGTGGCCTAATGAAGGCCTACATTGGTCATGTGCGGGTAGTCGGCATGTTATCGCTGCAAGACCGCTAACAAGGACCGGCGGGACCACAGGAGCAGCGGTGCTGGAACGGTTGGGGATATATCAGGTGAGTAATGTTTATTTTATTTTATTATATTCCCTGACTTTAGTCAATCTTTTTTGGGTCTTGGAAAACCCCTTTAAATTCGACATTTGACTAATGTATGTTTTTGTTGGAAATAAAAAATAAAAAAGTGCCCCTTCCCCAGTAAAGACTGGGACACACCAGTGCTGTAAACATACATGCATTATTAGTTAAATCTATTTCAGGAAGACAATCCAAATCTGAGCCATTATTACGGCCAGCGCAGGATGCAATTATAAATTATTGCTACACATTAAAGCACATATTTCAAATCAATCGCTTGCTCTAAAATAAAATGCAATAACCGTCAAATGTGATTTATATTTTTGGTCAAAATAGCTACAAAAATGATTTAGTAAAAGTACATTATGTTCAGCAGATGATTATATTTGGGCTTTATACGGTCACAACTGGGAAAGGTCAAATGTGAAAGTTTAATAATGGCACGGGGAGGGGGTCACTGGAAGGTAGCGCCCAACCAAAAATGTAGGGGACGGAACGCTGGCGATGCTGTTTTTTGGCTCTTACTACTCCGCTCTACTACAGGTGATACGTACTAGACCCATATAACCCATGAGTGCCCGGATAACCCAACCTTGATCATTGATGGCAGTGTTGGTTTGCATGCCTTATCATATAAAGTGTAGTCCACCTATGTAAACACAATGGCCTCCAAGTCAAAGGTATACAGATGTCAAAATGTCAACTATGTTCCTCAAAAAACATGAAATCAGACCCAGTTTTTGGCATTGAACCCAAACCGAAGATGTTGTATCCGGAAACCATCAACACAAAGCAAACTGGGTCATAAAATAATAGTGTTTATTGTACCCATATTCTGGTTGTTACAGTAATGATGGCGTTATATCTGTATCGTGTTGTCCCCCAGGGTCCTTGTAGCCTGAAGTAAGACCCACTCAGCATAAAGTTGGGCACTTCTCTAAATTGCACCAAAAATCTGGAACATGGACTGATCCAGGATCATTAAATAAAGAATCTAGGGCAATTTTTTGTTTATTGTCCCAATAGCTTATTCAGTCAGGGAAGCTGAGCAAACGCTTATAATAGGGATGTCTCATAAAAAATTCAGATTTGCCCAGAATACATGTGCTCCCCCATTTCACATACTGCTACAATGCCGGCATAACCTGTTTTACAGCACGACAAAGGCTTCTCTTTGACACTCGGGAAGGATGAATCCTTTGTGTCATGCACCACCCCCTCTTGAATGTGCTCTATGTAAAACATATATTAAAAGGCCAAGAAGAGAAATGGTGAACCAGCTAGAGAAAAAGCAAATAGGGGCATGGAAGTCATTTGAGGGAGATGCCAGAACACACATAAGCAAAGCTGAATTTTTACATTTCACCTGGTCAAACCCTTTAAGTATCTGGAA
>NC_134695.1:86273140-86395640 GCF_050947455.1 Rhinoderma darwinii
TACACAGCCAAAAAAAAAAGCATAAAAAAATATAATAAAAGATCAAAATGAATAAAAACAGATGATATCAACACTACCAAAAATGTAAATATTCCAAGATCTAGTTGTTTTGCCGTCGTTGATGAAGGAGGAGATCGCTACCCAGAGACGAGATAGGAAACTCAATGTAGAAATGTAAGGTATAATCAAAACAATTAAAGTGAAAGGCTTTATCTGAGATTAGAACGAACGTTAGCTTTTTTTTTTTTGGTAAAAACCACGCCACTCTAGTCCATAGGCTGTTTCTGGTATTGCATCTCAGCTCCACTTGAATACTGCACTATCAGACAAAGGCCACATAGACAAGGGAGGGTGATGTTTTGTTTTTTTGTGGGGGACAGAACTAGAGATTAGCAAATGTCCCAAAATTCGTTTCGGTCGAACCGGCCGCCGGCTTCAATTCGGTTCAAATAAATTAGTCACAAATCGAAAGTGCCCCAATTGCCCTGAAAAGTCGTGTATGAAAATCTGTGGTCTTCTAGGACTGTTTCCAACCCCTTTCATGCCTTATGACATCAAGACAGCATTAGTAATGTAAAAGTGACAACAAAATAGATGGATATGGGTAAACGGATGGTAGCCGTTTTTGCACCACTTCCACCGCCACGACTACATGTGCCAGTGACTGCGTGCCTAATCGTCCTGGAAGGTGAAGAAGCAATGGCTTTTTAGTCTATTTATTTGGGAAAAAATATTCAGTCACTCCACCTGAATTTGGGGGATGCATCCATATCTCCACCAAAGTGTGGATAACTGGATGTGTCACTTGTGTACCAATGAAGGACTCCCTAAAGAAAAAGTGCAATGGGGAATTTAAGCTTTTTTTGTGGCAAACAATAGATTCAAAGTGTAATTAAAATTTTAGTATAGACATGTCAAAAGTTTACATTAGTGCGGATTCACAAGTTGAGCCCCAACCATCACTCGGCATTCTGCTGAACATTGTGCCCCTTTTGATTTGAGCAGGGAGAACTTCAAGCTAACGTTGATGGTACTCCCATAGACATTTTGTCTCTGCTCCTTAGCAAGAGACGCGTACCTGGTGATTTGCTTGTGTTCCGGCTTTAGAAGCCCCAAGCAAAAACCTAATATTGTCATTGGGATGCTCGGGAGGGCCATACAGCATAATATGCAGGGAAAATTTTGTATTACACGACGGTCATTAAAATGGCCGACCTTGTATTAGAGGGCTGAGCATAGCCGGCCAGAGCAGGAGCCAACCTTCGTTAGCTGCTCCTCCCTATTACTAAGACTCGTGTTTGACCAATTCACTGACTTATTCATTAGTCAACAAGTCCCCAATGCTCCTCTACAGAGCTAGAATAGTGCTGAATTATCAAAATATTGATGGAGGTACAATAAGATAGATAAAATACTAAAACCAAACCCTTTAATAACATACAGGTTTTAATGGTTGCATCCTACTACATCAGTTTTATTTTGGCAATATTGTGGTGACTGGTTGGCCAACTTCTATGACTTTATCCAACTTACGCGTTTTTATTCCATCTTCTATGGAACCCCTAGTTTACCATTGATATTTGCGTATTACATTTTGATCTGTCATTCATGAGATCCACCAGGGTCATTTCGGGGCTTCTAATCGGGACAATCGACCTTTTTGAAAACTGACAGGGGGTCTGAGGAATCCGTCATGAAAGACGATCATGGGGAACAGACCTGAGCACATTGCGGTTACTGTACTCGCCAAATGGCACGTAAAAATATTCTTCTGAGTGTGGGAGTAGATAGCTTTAAATGTAAGCTACTTCAATGATAAACTGATTACTTAAACAGTATTTAACAATCTGTCTATTCTCTATTGGGACAGTTGCTTGTCCCTATTAGGAAATTCTATATATTAGAGGGGAGTCCCCTGTTCAGGACCCTCCTGTATTAGGCAGAGCACAAAGCAGCTACAAGGAGAGTCACTCGCTCTGAAGGATATTTAGGGATACAGTGTGTATCACCATGAGAATTTTATCTTCGTTTATAGGTGCAGAAATGTTTGAATAGTGAGAAGCTGAAGACATCTAAGTGGCAAACTCTGCAGAAATGGGTAGTGGCCGGGAGAAGTCATCACAGAGGTCTGGACCGGATGGGGAAGAAAAAGAACAACTAGAATCTGAGATCGTCACTGGTGAGTCACTTAATATAAATGTTTATTCTGCAACTATGTAAAAATGTCAGTCAGTGTATTTTGTCCAACTTTATAATTCGTTTTTATTAAAAAATCTTTTTACTTTTTGAGCTACAGCTGCTCTGTATCCTGTATACAGAGCAGCTGTATCTTACGCTGAATCCTGAACACGTCAGGTCTGTGGCACTGATGGGTTCAGTGTTAGCGGGTCCTGTGTGTCTCTAAGTTAGATGTGATAGATTACAGGTGGATACAGTCGACTACTCTATTGATACCGCCCAAAAGACAGAAACCTTGCGAAATGGAGACAAACGGAAACCATTAGCAACGGAAGCGTTACCATTGAAATCAATATATACAGGGAGCGCTGTGGGGAACTATCTACAGGGGGCTCTATGGGGGAACTATCTACAGGGAGCAGTCTGTGTGTGTGTAGGACACAGTGTATGGTGCTATTATAATCAGGGACACAGTGTATGGTGCGGTTATACTCAGGGACACAGTGTATGGTGCTATAATCAGGGGCACGGTGTATGGTGTTATTATAATCAGGGACACGGTGTATGGTGCTATTATAATTAGAGGTGCAGTGTATGGAGCTACAATGTGTACAATGTGTGTCACCATGAGAATTTTATCTTCGTTTATAGGTGCTGAAATGTTTGAATAGTGAGAAGCTGAAGACATCTGAGCGGCAAACGCTACAGAAATGGGTCGTGGCCGGGAGAAGTCATCATAGAGGTCGGGACCGGATGGAGAAGAAATAGAACAACTAGAATCTGAGATCGTCACTGGGGAGTCACTTAATATAAATGTTTATTCTGCCTCTAATCAGTAATGTAGTCACTGTATGATCTGCAGCGAGATGATGGGTGGTATGTTTTTTTTTTGTGAAACAGTAACTCGCAGAATATCCTTACCATTGTTCGGTCCATGCTGGCAGCTGTAGTTTTACGCCGTACAAACCTATACGGCAGGGGTTGCACTAAATTGAGCTGTATTTGTGCTGGTGCTGTATTTATGTGCGGAGCTTGATTCTGATGCTGTATTTATGTATTGAGCTTGGTTCTGGTGATGTATATATGTACTGAGCTTGGTTCTGGTGTATATATTTACTGCGCATGAGTCATAAGTGTGAGTGGTGTGCGAGCGCATGTGTCCTAGGTGTGAGTGGTGTGCGTGCGCATGTGTCCTAGGTGTGAGTGGTGTGCGTGCGCATGTGTCCTAGGTGTGAGTGGTGTGCGTGCACATGTGTCCTAGGTGTGAGTAGCACGAATGCAGCATGTGTCCAGCTTCTGGGAAGCATCTGTGCGTCATGTTTCCAGGATGTAAGTGTGTGTGTGTGTGTGTGTGTGTGTGTGTGTGTGTGTATATATGGCTGAATATGAAATTGAAATCATACTATTTAGTTCCAGTATGGTGATATTTTAGCATTGTATACTGGTATAATTTGCAATCTTTATATGTCCGTATTAGGACTAAGTCCCTGATTCCACACCCAAATTCCTTTCAAATCCACTAACATTCTTCATCCATTAATAGTGAATGGGCTATTTTATTCCCCATTCACATGCAGCAGAAATAAGTCTGCTTCAATTTTTTTCGGTTACGCAAAAAATATCCTCTAGAATGAGCACGTTCATTATTCTCGTGGGAACGCAGTGGATTCATTGGAGTTGGAGCTATCAGGAACTATTCCTCTTTTCATTTACACCTTTTTACACCCGTTCTAATAACTCTCCCCGTGTCTTGTATAGCTGAAAGGTGGTCCCAGCCCAACACTGGCGGGTGCGTATCGCCTGCGGGGGGGGGCTGTGTGCTTAAAAATGCCAGGGCTGATTTTAAGTCCCAGTCCGGCCCTGTCTGGGACCCACGCCTATCTCTAGAGTGGGGCACCCTAAACCCAGTTCTCCGATCTGTGATGCGGCTAATGCGTGTGATTTTTGACCATGAAGAAGAGAACAGTGTAGCTCGCTGAGCTACGCTGTTTCCGTAACTCCCATAGTAGTGAATGGCAGTTATGTAAGCAGCGCAGCATACGAGCTACGTCGTTTCCGTAACTACCATTCAGTTGTATGGAGCTTACAGAAACAGCGTAGCTCAGCGAGATCTGCTGTTTTTGTAACTTAAGACCATATAACCTTTGTTATGGTCGGAATTCACCTCATTCAGCCGCAACACAGAGCGGTAGAACTGAGTTCAGGGGGCCTCGTTCTAGAGATAGGTGCGGGTCCCAGATGTGGGACCCACATCTATCTGACATTTATGACATATAATGTGGAGATGTCATAAATGTCCCTGCTGGGAAAACCCCTTTAACCATTTATCGGGATTGGTTCTACACCAGTGCAGAGTGTGCTCAAGAATGGCAGCAGGCAGGTGTCAGTGCATCTGCACACACAGTTAGGTGAAGGCTTATGGAGGCCGGCCTGCTCTTAAGGAGGGCAGCAAAGAAGCCACGTCTCTCCAAGAAAAACATTGAGGACAGTCCTCTGAAGGAAGTACCGGGATTGGACTGCAGAGGACTGGGGTAAAGTTATTTTCTCTGATGAAGCCCACTTCAGACTGTTTGGGACATTTGGAAGAATGATTGTTCAGAGAAGAAAGGGTGGGCGCTACCATGAGTTCTGCATCATACCAACAGTAAAGCATCCTAAAAACCATTCATGTGTGGGGTTGCTTTCCATACAAGGGAATGAGCTCAAAACTTTGCCTAAGAACACTACCATGAATAAAGAATTGTATCTAAGCATCCTCTAAGAGCAACTTCTCTCAACCATCCAGGAGCAACTTCTCCCAACCACCCAAGAGCAACTTCTCCCAACCACCCAAGAGCAACTTCTCCCAACCATCCAGGAGAAACTTCTCCCAACCACCTGGGAGCAACTTCTCCCAACCATCCAGGAGCAACTTCTCCCAACCATCCAGGAGAAACTTCTCCCAACCACCCAGGAGCAACTTCTCCCAACCACCCAAGAGCAACTTCTCCCAACCACCCAAGAGCAACTTCTCCCAACCATCCAGGAGAAACTTCTCCCAACCACCTGGGAGCAACTTCTCCCAACCATCCAGGAGCAACTTCTCCCAACCATCCAGGAGAAACTTCAAACTTCTCCCAACCATCCAGGAGCAATTTGGTGATGAACAATGCTATTTCAAGCACGTTGCACCATGTCACAAGGCAAAAGTAAGAACTAAGGGGCTCGGTGACCAAAACTTTGACATTTTGGGTTCATGGCCAAAAAACGCCCCAGATCTCAATTCCATTGAGACCCTGTGGTCACTCCTCAAAAAGTGGGTGGACAAAAAAAACAACACAGAAATTGTGATAGACGCTGCTTAGGTAAGAATTGGTCATCAGTTAGGATTTGGCCCAGAAGCTGACATCCAGCATGGCAGAGCGAATTGCCGAAGTCTTGAAAAAGAAGGGTCAACACTGTAAATATTGAGTCTTTGCATAAACTTAATGTATTTGTCAATAAAAGTTTAAAAACGTATGAAATGTTTATAATTGTACTTCAGTAACGATAGAAACATCCGACTAAAAGATCTAAAAAACTGTGAAAACCAAAATCTGTGTCGGTCTCAAAAACTGTTCTCAGATGTGTTTATCTGTGGTGACCCGGCTCTAACAAGTGCTGCAGAAAGTTGGTTTAGACGTAATCCGGTAAAGGGGTTTTCCACCTTCTGACAACTGATGACCTCTCCACCAGATAGGTCATCAGTATATCATCGGTGCGGTCCGGCACCTGGAGCCCGCACCGTTAAGCCACTCCAGTGGCCTGCGGGCAACGGACGTTATGGCACATAATGTGATGTACGGAGCCGGAAGCAGTTGGCTCCGTATATAGAATAGCGGCCGTGCTGTAGAAGTTCGGCCGCTATTCTGTGGCCGGAGCCAACTGCTTCCGGCATGTAAGTCTAGTGCACGGAGGCACCGGACCAGCTGATCTGTGCGGGGTCGGACCCCCACAGATCATGTACTGATGACCTAGCCGATGGATAGGTCATCAGTTGTCAGAAGGTGGAAAACCCCTTTAATGAACTACTCGGCTTCTGACCCCGTTCTCTTGTATAATGTTTGTGCAATATCTTTAGTTTGAATAAGAAGTATAAACAACTGTACAGTGTGGAGAAGAAGGGTTAATAAATGAAGGTGATGGGGGGGACAAGACCATATGCACTTTACATGAGCGTCACTGCTCGGAGTTGTGCCTTAAATGATCATCTTGCCTCCTGTTGTTTGGTTTCTTTCCATGTAAAAATAATAAAAATGTTCTGGCTTTATATTTGCTCTGTCTTTAAAAAGAAAAAAACAAGCATCACGTCTTTGTAATTTGATAAACATTTATTTTTCTACTTGATTTATATTGAGGTTCCTGCACCCCTTAAAGAAACGCTTAAAGAAACGCTCCTGTGAAGACATGATGTCTCCTTCTGCCATTCTTTAATAAAAAATATAAATTTTAAAAAAAGCCCGTCAGTCCTGCGAATATATTTCTCAGTTGCCGGCGCTAAAGCGTTTTACTAATAAGTTGCTGGTGGCATTTACTGTTGTGTCTGAACACATAAGCTGCAGGACGACGGCTCCACCAGATCACATTTTTCACCTCATAAAAAAAAGAGCGGTAATCTGACTTTCAACAGAAGTCACTTTTGACCTCATCGTCTCATGAGAGCGCTGTGACTGGAGTGCTTGGGGCTAAAGTGCTGAGTTCAGGAACACCACGGTGTTAGCCCATGTACTTGGGTTTGCTGGATGCAACTTGTGTGGTAGATGGCGGTCTCTTTACTTATACGAGTGATCGATCTGCATACCTACCAATCAAATCAATCATCTACCTATCAATCAATCAATCAATCAATCATCTACCTATCAATCAATGATCTATCTACCAATCAATGATCTACCTATCAATGATCTACCTATCAAACATCTACCTGAGCTGGTGGTCTGGTGCTTAAGCTACATGCTAAACAGTGAGTGTCTCATCTACAGACCGTGGTTCAAATTCTTATGTGTGTCCTTGTCTAAAAGGGAACTCTCCTAGGGTAATGTTTATAGTGGTGTGGAGGCAGTGCAGTGAGATTGTTGCTGTATATTAAAGTTATTTATCCAGCTGTCTCTTTTAAGACAGCTGCATATACTAGATTATTGCAGATTTCAGCAATATACTCATCACTCCATCAGGTATCATAAACCATCACTCCACTGATGGCACTTTGGGAAAGGGGGAGCTGCCCAAGGTCACCAGGAGGACAACATGGGGTTTTGGAACCCACATTGTACAGAAGTGATTCCTGCGCTCAACTTGGATCACGCAAGCTGTGAGCTAGCTGCACGGCAGCCTTACAATGATGCGATATTATTATTATTATTTTTTTTTTTCACATCTTTTAAAAACGGGTAATCGGACCTTCAACAAGAAACACTTTAGATCACATTGTGGAGAGGGGGCAGTATGACAGTGTGGTGGCTTGGGGCTTAAGTGCGTAAGCCTGGTTTGCTATGGAGTTGTCCCATGTCCCTGGGTTCAAAGTGTCCTGCATGCTGCTTGTAGGGTAGATGGTGGTCTCCTCACTTATACAAGCTTGTGCTTTGTGACATTTTTCTAACAATTTTGGCAAGCGGCTGACGATCAATACGACAATGCGTTTTTCCTTTAAAAGGATGCCTCGCCTTGTGAACCTGCACTGGTGAAAAACTTTCAAAAGTGAGACACAAGGAGGAGATCTTCATGCTAGAACCCACACGTTTCTGACTCCTCTAATTCATCAGCAGAGAACGTTAGCAGCGCGCAAACTCTGCTGCCAAGAGCTGACCACAAACTCTTCCAAGGATGACATGTTCTTATTCCTGCTGGAAGTAATGATTGCATTTGGTCTTATGGGGACAATAAGAAAGCTAAGATGCCAATGTGAGCTGGTAGTGTGGTGATTAAGTGGTGTCTAAACAGTGAGTGTCCCCTGTACAGCCCCTGGTTCAAATCCTGATGTGTGGATTGTCCAAAATTGTAGTCTGCTGTGTGGTATTTATAGTGGTGTGGAGGCAGTGCAGTGAGATTGTTGCTGCATAAGAAATTTAATTATGTAAAGAAAGTTACTTATGCAGCTGTCTCTTTTGAGACAGCTGTATTTATATAGTAGATTATTACAGATTTCAGCAATATACTCATCACTCAAACAGGTATCATAATCCATCCTTCATGGCACTTTGGGAAAGGGGGAAGCAGCCCAAGGTCACCAGGAGGACAACATGGGGGCTAGAACCCACATTGTACAGAAGTGATTCCTGCGCTCAACTCGGATCACGCAAGCTGTGAGCTAGCTGCACAGCAGCCTTACAAGGACACATTTGTCACATCTTTTAAAAACGGGTAATCGGACCTTCAACAAGAAACACTTTAGATCACATTGGGGAGGGGTGGGTAATATGACAGTGTGGTGGCTTGGGGCTTAAGTGCCTCAGCCTGGTTTGCTATGGAGTTACACCATGTCCCTGGGTTCAAAGCATCCTGCATGCTGCTTGTGTGGTAGATGGTGGTCTCCTCACTTATGCAAGCATGCTGCTTGTGTGGTAGATGGCAGTCTCCTCACTTATACAAGTTTGTTGCTTGTGCTTGGTGACATTTTTCTAACAATTTTGGCAAGCGGCTGATGATCAATACGGTAATGCGTTTCTCCTTTAAAAGGATGCCTCGCCTTGTGAACCTGCACTGGTGAAAGACTTTCAAAACTGAGACACAAGGAGGAGATCTTCATGCTAGAATCCACACATTCCTGACTCCTCTAATTCATCAGCAGAGAACATTACCAGTGCGCAAACTCTGCTGCCAAGAGCTGGCCACAAACTCTTCCAAAGATGACATGTTCTTATTCCTGCTGGAAGTAATGATTGCATTTGGTCTTATGGGGACAATAAGAAAGCTAAGATGCCAATGTGAGCTGGTGGTGTGGTGATTAAGTGGTGTCTAAACAGCGAGTGTCCCCTGTACAGCCCCTGGTTCAAATCCTGATGTGTGGATTGTCCAAAATTGTACTCTGCTGTGTGGTGTTTATAGTGGTGTGGAGGCAGTGCAGTGAGATTATTGCTGCATAAGAAAGTTAATTATGTAAAGAAAGTTATATAGTAGATTATTACAGATTTCAGCAATAAACTCATCACTCAAATAGGCATCATAATCCATCCCTCCATGGGTGGCACTTTGGGAAAGAGGGAGCTGCCCAAAGTCACCAGGTGGACAATGTGGGGATTGGAACCCACATTGTACAGAAGTGACTCCTGCGCTCAACTGGGATCACGCAAGCTGTGAGCTAGCTGCACAGCAGCCTTACAAGGACACATTTTTTTACCTCTTTTAAAAATGGGTAATCGGACCTTCAACGTGAAAAACCTTGGATGACATGGCAGCACGGTGGCTTTGGGGTTAAATGCTTTTAAGGCTGGAGATCCCAAGGATAGAACCCACATAGTCCTCACGCCTCTAATTTATTAGCAGAGATCTTTACCAGTGCGCTACCTCTGCTTTCAACTGTTGCCAACAAATTCTTCCGAAGATGACATGTTCTTATTCCTGCTGGAAGTGACGTTTACATTTGGTCTTATGGGGACAGTAAGAAATCTCAGAGATCAGCCTGAGCTGGTGGTCTAGTGCTTAAGCAGTGTCTTCTGTGTGGACCCTGGTTCAAATCCTGAAGTGTGGCCTTGTCTGAGAGGATACCCCACTGGGTGGAGGTGGCGTAGTGAGGAGGTTGCTGCATAAGAAAGTTACTTATGCGGCTGAAGCAGTTCTCTTTTACAGAACATTATTGCAGATTTCAGCAATATACTTATCACTCAATCAAGTATCACGTTCTGTCACCCCGTAGGTGTTGCTCTATGGGGAAGGGGGAAAGCTGAATGTTGAGTACATGAGCTGTGAGCTTGCTGCTCCACCGGAACACATTTTCACCTCATAAAAAAGTGCAGTAATCTGACATTCAACAGAAATCACTTTGGACCAAATTGACCGACGTGCGCTGTGTGCTGTGACTGGGGGGCTTAGGGCCGGGGACGGTTTTAGACAGTGTGTTGGACGCTGGGGCTTGTGTGCCAGGGATGCTTTTTTTTGTCTCAGTCCGGCCCTTATGACATGTAATACCCAATACCCCAGCCAAGATAACCCAAAATAATAGGTGAGTTGTCCTACTACCAATTCTGCCTTCGGGGTTGCAGGCAACAGATGTCATGTAGTTTTGTGCATGCATTGGGCATAACTGAAACCAATGTTTACATCTAGTTCTTCTTGGAGACAAAGCCACCCTCCCATGATAACCTTCATTTGCATACACAAGACCAATCTATTAAAAACGCCAACCAGGGACGAACAAATCTGACAACTGGATCTTGTTGATACAGGAAAACGTATCAAACAAGTTATAGAGCAGTTTGGAGAATGGGTGTCGAGATTTCCTAAGAACTCCGGCATTCCAGTCACCTCAATTTGAACAAGTAGGTTAATGGCATTTATTAAAGATCTTGATTAATTTAAATTTATCTGAAAATGAAGAAGCAAAAACACTGATTAAAGACAAGAATAGTCTGAGCAACATTACGGCAAAATAACAGCACTGCATTCTAATGAACTCCTAAGACTTCATCAGCTGCGTGCCCCCCCCCCCCCCCCCAACCAATCCAACATACTTCAAGTACATTACTACCATGCAAGTGAACTCGAACAGAAACATAACAAGAGGGAAGACAAACATGATATTATTTAATAAAAGGCTCAAAGGCAATAAAAAAGCAGACAGGAAATACACAGCAAAAAAGGGAATAAACATCATCGTTTGCATCTCTCGTCTTCGAGACCCTGCCCTGGAAATCACGAATACAATTCAATTGTTTGCAGTGTTCGCCAGACAAGAGCCGGGATTTATTTTAAGTAGATATCGCGCTGATCGATGTCGAAAGTTATTGCAATAAAAAAGAGAAAACTGCCTTTCGTGCTTACATTAAACTCAGACTTAGAAAAGCTCACATCTCACCAATGTTCTCCTGTTTGGCATGTGTTTTATGCTCGGCACCATAGTCTAGTACATTAGCAATCTGTGCCTTCATTTATCAGCGCTACATTTTGAATTGTATATTTATGGCACTGTGCACTTTTCATAGCTGAAAATTAATGAACATGCCTCTCTCATAACAAACAGGCACCTGTGCGGCAGAGATAGCAATCGCAAACAGATTTATATTTATTAGCGTGTTTGGAGGGGGGAATTTCTGTAAGTCTATCCTGAAACATTGATTCAAATTGGATAATATTCCCAGTAAAAAAAAACATACAAAAAACACTCTCGTTTTAATTTATGCTTATGGTTTTTGTGTGTGAGGCTTTTTTTTCTTTTTTTTTATTACTATTCTGCTCTATTTTTCCTGCCAGTAATATTTACATTTTCAGATGTTCTGGTTATTTTTTCAATCAAATGAACAAAACACATTTAAAGAGAATATATAAGCGACATTGATATGCGCTCGATTTCCAAAAATGATTAATCAGCTTATTACATGAAGAAAAATGGTGTTGCATGCCTGAAATCGTAATAAAGGATAACAGAAAACATGTTCTATGGCTTTTCTGGAGAATGCTGGTATAACCTGGGTATCTATCTATCTATCTATCTATCTATCTATCTATCTATCTATCTATCTATCTATCTATCTATCTATCTATCTATCTATCTATCTATCTATCCATCTAGTGTTTCATCAGTTCTTTGTTGCAATCCAAGAGCATAAGAAATGGTGGCTACTAGTGCTGAAGACCGGCTCGAAAACCACATCTTGCTTATGTTGACATCCCCTTTTTCTTTATTTTTTTTACTATAGATGGATGTGTATCATTGGGGTTACAGACCGAAGGATGGCCATAAAAAGCTCTTTATGAGCCCCAGCCTTATTTACTTGTGACTTACTACGTCATGTTTGTGTTTATTACTTTGTTGCCTAGCACAGATAATCCGCTCCAACTCATATGATTTTGGGTGGTACGATCCCTGCAATTTAATTGAACAGTTCAAGGAAATATTGCGGATAGTACAGGCAAAAAAAATAATAATAAAAAAAAAATATTACCTTACAAAATGGAACCTCGGAAATCGAAGGTCCTACAAAAATCTTATTCCTGTTGTGCCACCAGAACGACTTTAGGCAAATGCCCAGTTTGCCTGCACAGTGGATTGTAAATACTATTAATATTCCCTCATACAGTTTAACATGACATATAACCAGGCTTATTTTATGTTGAAACAAAACAAAAAAAAAATCTTGTTTTGCTGAAACATTTCCGACCGCCTTCATGACCTTCACAACCGTCTGATAGATCCTTCATGTTCTAGAATACTGAGATGGAAATAAATATGTTTTCACCTATAATAAGTTACACAGCACTAATGGGCTGAACATCATTTATATCAAATTACTTTCCGTATTTTTCATTGGCTGTCAGATAATGTGTTTCTTAGGTCAGGCGCTGGCCTCTTAACATGTTGATTGCCTTACTGAGGCATAAGTAATGTTGTACAGACATAATCTAGCGTCCATCTTTAAGTAGTGGCGTGAAGGAGCAGGAAACAGTCAATTCATAGCCGAACGCTGAGTGAAATAATCAGAAGTTGTCCATTTGCTGGGACTCGGGAACATTGAATTTGACAGCTGATAAACTGCCGGGTGCCCTTTTCTTAACCAATGTTGTATATTTGCCCCCATTGCAGATTTGACCTTTTTCTTATTATTATTTATGTTTTTTGAGTCAAACGATAGACATTCCTGAGAATTTGAATAGAAAAACTTTTTTAACTTGGCCTGAATATGACATCATTCCCAGGAGCAGACTACCAAATAGTTATATATAGTTCTATTTAAACTTTTTGGAAATTCTAGAGAGGGCAATAAATAAATGGGCCTTCAAGCTTTGATTTTGGCCAACATTTCTATGGATGGCAAAGAAAAGTGAAAAAAAAATCAAGCAGAACCTTCTGAAAATCAACCGGACTGAAAATCTTACACATGGCTTCGAGCTACTGGTTGGAGAACACTGCTCTAGAGAAATAGAGTACGATGGAACATAATGGAATTAGGTGGGATACTTCTATTGGATCGATAGGACGAGGCACCCTAGATTGTTAACCTGACCATAGATGTAAAGATTATCGTCTTGAACAGTTTTAACTTGGTCTTTGCTACTAGGAAACTAAAAACTATCAGTTCCAAATCATGGTCGATCAGCCACATCATCTCCAATCCACATCATTCATGCAACTGAAGCGCTAGAGATGAGGAACCAAAATACCCTATCGTATTAAGGAGTCAGACCAGGAGCCGATATCAGGAGTAGAACCACAAGAACCCGGTGACAATACCAATGGGCGAGACTGGAGCATAGTCCAGGAAACAGAACAAGGTCAGGGTCAGGAGTCAAGAATAGTTTGGAACAATAGTCATGGAGGGATGTAAGTTTATCGGCAGGTGAGAAGTTTAGGCTTGAGTCAACTTTTAATAGGAGCGCTGGTTGTCCCAGCAACTGAAGATGCTGGCCATGTAGAGAAGTAGGGTCGGATCCAGCAGGGCCACAACTAAAGATAGGTGAAGGGGAGCTGGAGCCATGGCCGCCCAGGGAGACGTGCCGCTGGAACCAGGCGAGGGGAGTTACTCTATGACAGCATAAGATAAAATTATCCTACTTAAAAACTTACAAAAACTTAATTGATACAAGGAGCTTGTGACGCTCTCCTACCACCATCCTTCCCGTGTACAAATATCAAGTCATAACGAATGCAAATCTTATCAAACACCCAAATGGCTGCTGCTTTATCTAAAAAAAAATATTCGACTGGCTCCAGGTCATCCGACTACTGGACAAAGTGATTTTTTCTACCCACACGGGTTGTGATCTTTACCTGTCGGAGCTGACAATGCCGTAGCTACAGTCCTGGAAATGCCAAACCTTTTTATCTCTACATGTATTTCCTCTTCGTAGCACTAAAAAATATTTCTCAATTGGATGATCCTGTTTAGAAGTGACGCTAAAGATTGACATCTCCTTATGGCAAAGCTGCTAAAGCACATTCGAGCATGGCATTTTTATCTGCACCAAAGTCAAAAGACTCTTCGGGATCTCTATAGGATTTGGCTAAAAATCTTAAAAAAATGATGCATGCAACGAACGTGTCTGAACACATAAGGGCTCGCCAGTCTGTACTTGTTAGCTCTTAATGAACAGTATTTCGGCCGAAGACATTCTCTTATTGGTTCTTCAGCTATTTTTCCTAAAATGTGTCCCCTTTTAAATATGTTCTTATTTTAGAACAAAATCAAAAAAATACAAAAACAATACTATAGGATTATTTGTTGTACGGGCCAATGAGTGTAGACAATTGACTTCTAGGTAATTACTTGCCTGTATCATTACTGCTGTGAAGGAGGCCAGTCACTATAAATATGGTAAAGCGAGGGTAAGGTCACACATGGCGGATTTCACTGCACACCCTGCACAATTCGCATTTGTTGTGGGTTTCACCCAATGCATTGCCAAGGAAGAAATTTGTGGTGACATTCCGCAACACATCCGCATCATGTCCTGGAAGCCCCATCCACTTGTATTGTACTGTAAATTGCTGTGGATTTTCAGTGCGGAATCGGCACCACAAATACGCTACGTCTGAACGTGGTCTAAACGGTAGTTCACAAGGCATTGGATTGGATCCCAACCAAGCGAAGATGATGAATGGTTCCCAAAGAACTGGTTTTCCTCCTTTCCTCTGACAAGACTGTGAATCATCCCAATCGCCCATTGCTTATTGACACAGTAAATAATCCTGGGAATGTTGTGAGGATTCGCAGAATCTCTTAGAACAATAGGGAGATTTTGTGCGATTTGCCTGGTGATGTGTAATTTCCCAGTCTGCGAGCTGGTGGGGAGACTCATGTTTACGACAATGGGGGAAGGGTTGGTACCGAGTTCATTCATTATACATTTTAGTGATCTCCACTGACTAAGGCTCGGAGACTCTTCTTATTTTTACTTTGCTACCTGGATTTGTAACACCATCTATGAATTAATTTGGCATTGGGGAGTTTTTTTGTTTTTTTTTACATCCTAAACGTCTTTTTAGTTGTCTAGAACAGGACCATGATGATGTGTTGCATGCATTCATACTTGTCGATTGCGTAAGCATTCTACCTAAGTTAGGGTATGTTCACACGCAAAATGAAAACCGGTTGGAAAATACGAAGCTGTTTTCAAGGGATGCGTTTTTTGCGGCCATTTTTGGAGCTGTTTTTCTATTGACACAATGAAAATCGGCTCCAAAAATTGCTCAGGAAGTGACATGCACTTCTTTTTACGGGGCGTTTTTTTACGAGCAATTTTTTCAAACGGCCGTGAAAAAAAAATGCTCCGTCGGAACGAAACGCCGTTTTTCCCATTGAATTCAATGGGCAGATGTTTTGAGGTGTTCAACTTTAGTTTTTTCAGCTGTTTTGAGGGGCGTTTACGGCCTGAAAATAAGCCGTGTGAACATACCCTAAGAATTATTTTGTTCAGAGGGGCAAGGCCAAATTCACACATGGACTTTTTAGTACAGTGTTTGTTTGGCCAAAGCCAAGAGTGAATCAGTAAGACAGGAAAACTGATATCGGCCTCTTACTTTCTACCTGCACCTGGCTGTGGGCGAAAAAAAAAGCACTTGTGAATTCAGCCTAAAGACCTACTTTGCACATCTTAATGTAGAATATCTGAGGTGCTCACATTTTTGGGGTCTATAAGAAGAAATGAAAACTCCAAAACTCATCAGAAATGGCAAGTTAATTCCTCTAAGCAGTAGATAGAAGAGTAATACTTTACCAATAGTCTAAAATTGATCTGTAAAGATCGTCCATATGGAGAAGAGTAGGGATGTACAGTATATATGATGGACAACGGGAAAGGGGGGGGGGGGCGTAATAACTACCAAGAGAAATGATAAGCAAAATACACCAGATACATGACATACACTTTGTGCAGAAAGAGTTAAGACAACAGGATAAAAAGCCTGAAATTGCTTGATGTAAAATGATTTTCTATTACAATGCTGCTCTTTGTGAAAATGACCTTTTCTTAAATCAGTTACTGAAAAACAGTCACAAAATTCTCCTACGTAGAAAAAAACCAAGAGCCTTTAATTCCAAAACGTGCAACCAGCATCTGACTTCTCTCCAAAACAAAGACCATTGTGCAATGACCTCACCGAACAAGAAACGCGTGACGTAAGGAGTTTACGGGCGCTGATCTAGACATTTACATAAGCACTGTGATTTCTTTCATGATTTCCAAGTTATTCAAAAACAGAAAACCTCTTTATAATGGACCCAAACTTTTGTCTTCAGTCTCGGAAGTTTGAAAAATGTGACTAGCGTTTGACCTGAAAATTAACATCTGCCATATGGAAATGAAACTGGATAGTGGAAATACTGAGCTACGGTGGGGGGTAAAAAAAAACAAAAAACTCCCAAAAACAAAAGAAACAAAGCCTCAACAAGTCAACTATCTTCCTAATATATTGGCTAGAATATACACGCGAAGACCCCGGAAAAGAGAGGTCCTACCTTTAGAACTGTGGTGTTGGGATATGATGATGCGAACCAGCTCCAGGGGTGGGGGTGGGGGAGTGTTTTTTTTTTGTACATTTTTTTGGTGTCCCCTCTTTTTTATTTATTCTTTTATTGTCCCACAGACAAAAATGTTCTACAATCAAATAGTCTGATATTTATTCATGATAGAAAACAACATAACTGCAAAGATATTGAATAAAACATTCATAAATATGAATGTTTTTGTATTGTCTCACTCGGGAAATTCTTGGCCCATTCTTGGTCACCAGAAGTTTTCTCGACTGCTCGAGTATTTTATTTGAGGATATAGTTCTCGGTTGTAAATGAAGGTTTTATTGCGACCGATGCAATTACTATTCCGATCACGTGATGGTCTAGTATATCACCTCCTTGAGAAGGAGGAACAGCGCCACTCTTGTGCACAGGCTGTATTTGATATGACAGCTATGACCTAATGAGGCTAAGATGCAATACCAGACAAACCCCGTGCAGAAGAGTAACAATGTTTTTTTGGGGAAAAAAAACAGATCTTTAATATCATACTGACAAAAAAAATGATGTCACTGGTAAGAGGTGTGTCTGCGCTGCGAAATGTAGGCTCCGTTATTACAGTCAATCGCCTCTGACAGGGCTGACTAGTCAGGAGGAATACTGGCACGCCACGACACTACCATATTCTATTTTTTATCTCGTTCACATTTATAGGATTTACCTATCTGTCCCGCAACAGACCTACTCATTGAGTGCGAGCCAAGACAACACGATTGTGTTAATTAATCTGCTATTGTGAGTAGAGGCACAGCTGCAGCGGTTTCGAAGATATGTAGTCAAAAGCAAACAATGTAATGTTAAGCTTCTGACTGCGTACTCTGTTACCAATGGATGTTTATGAGATGTTAAAATCATAAATCATCCCTCTTTTTCCCCCCTAAATAATAATAAAAATAAAAAAGACCTTTAAGTCAAGTAAGAAAAATTATTCTAAACGTCGACGGTGCTGTTTGATGCCTAAGCTTTGAGGTTGCTCTTTGTTTCAGTCTAAAGAATGATCTGAGAGGGAAAAACAGTAGCTGGGAAGTGATCTGAGCAATTAATAGAGTGTCATTGCTAAATCAGAAAAGTATAAAAAAAAAAAAATGAACGCATGACAAGGAATAAATATAAAAAATAAATAGCAAGGTATAAAAAGAAAAAAAGAAATAAAAATATCAAGGATTAAAAAAAATAACGAGTAAAAAAAAACAAACAAAATAAAAAAATAAATAAACAAGAAATAAAAATAGAATGAAATAGGGAATAAAAAAAGTACCAAAAAATGTAAATAAGTGTAAAAAAAAAAGGGATATAAAACAATGCAAAAAAATAAAATAAAAATTCAAATTGATGAAAAAAATAAATGCAAGCGGCCATGTAAAGTCAAAGATTGTTAAAATCGACTAAGTACCTTTTAAACAGGGCTTAGCTAATTCAGAAAAAAAGGTGAGGAGGAACGGGGGGGGGGGATGTATTCTTCTATGTGATTCAAACCTTTTTTTTTTTTCTTTCTCTGGACGAATACATGAATCTCTCAATTGAGGCTTCACAGTGAGGGCCTATTGAAAGGAAAGTCCTGTGGATTTGGTCAGGCAGTGGATTCACAAGGAGCAGTTGGCTAGCCAAAATGAAGTACAGACTATTAATAAAAAATAATTTCCTTATTTGTCATGGCAAGGGAATATTTTTCGGAAGTAAATCTGCATGCTTTCTGCTGTGTTACTCTTACGGGGTATTATTTTTCTTTTTTTGATGCTGGTAAATGCAGAACACGAATTCACGTCCATCCCACAAATCTTAGCGAATTACAAATAATAAAATCTTGGCAATATGTATAAAGAGCAGGGAGCTGCACCGGTGAACCCTACATGACAGAAAGAAATGAAGGTTTAAGATAGAGCGCTTCTAGGGTTTTTTCCATTGAAAGAAACTCCAATTGCATTTTATATATTATATTACATATCTATCTATCTATCTATCTATCTATCTATCTATCTATCTATCTATCTATCTATCTATCTATCTATCTATCTATCTATCTATCTATCTATCCCATATCTATCTATCTACCTATCTATCTATCCCATATCTATCTATCTATCTATATATATATATATATATATATATATATTACATACACATATGAGCGACAGAGACCCGGCAAGGAGTGCCGGGTCTCTATATACATTATTACATAGTGGAATCCTACTTGTGCCGTGATTTCTTCACTTATATATATATATATATATATATATTTATATTTAGTGGCTTGGGTTACATTGGTGTTCGCAGTGTGCTGTCACAATGTTCTTGTGTGCTATATATATATATATATATATATATAGCCAAGTAGTATGTTCTAATACTATGAACCCCATATTTTTGGTTTGGAAGTAATTTAAGGTAGCGCAAAATATGATTGTACAGATGCGTTCTAGGTCAGGGGCTCATACATTGCTACACCGGACCTATGATAGCTAAGCCTATCTTGCAGGAGAACAGAGTATGTCTAGACTGCATCCCAGTGTATTCTGCTTGCAGCTCCTTTGATCCGTAGCCATGTGCCGGACTTTTTAGGGCACGTTTAGACGTAGCAAAAATTTTGCACTGCAGACTTTTTGCAAATGCGCAACAAATCTGAAGAAAAAATATCATATTTGAGAGATTGTCCAGACGTGGAGAATTTTGCAGCAGACTTGCTGCAGGTTTCAGTTTTCGCATTGCAAACGCTTTAGTGGCTTAGGTGACATTGGTGTTCGCAGTGTGCTGTCACAATGTTCTTGTGTGCTATATATATATATATATATATATATATATATATATATATATATAGCCAAGTAGTATGTTCTAATACGATGAACCCCATATTTTTGGTTTGGAAGTAATTTAAGGTAGCGCAAAATATAATTGTACAGATGCGTTCTAGGTCAGGGGCTCATACATTGCTACACCGGACCTATGATAGCTAAGACTATCTTGCAGGTGAACAGAGTATGTCTAGACTGCATCCCAGTGTATTCTGCTTGCAGCTCCTTTGATCCGTAGCCATGTGCCGGACTTTTTAGGGCACGTTTAGACGTAGCAAAAATTTTGCACTGCAGACTTTTTGCAAATACGCAACAAATCTGAAGAAAAAATATCATATTTGAGAGATTGTCCAGACGTGGAGAATTTTGCAGCAGACTTGCTGCAGGTTTCAGTTTTCGCATTGCAAACGCTGAAATTCGCTGTGAAACTCCGCTGCTTCTCCGCAACAGACAGTGCATGCTATGGAAGGTAAATTCCGCACCGCGAGCTATTTTCCGCACAGTAGTTTTCTGCAACGTTTGCATTAATTTCGCTAAAAAGCTATAGAAACCAAATAAAAAATGGCTGCAGCAAATCCACCACGTCTGAATGCCCTATGAGATATTCCAGCCTAAAAATTTCTGAAAACCTACCCACTGGATAGGTGTTACATTTTAGATCGATGGGGTCCGACCGCTGTTTTCATCAGTACAGTAGATTTTAGATGGTGCAGCAACGCGCATGTTTGACCACCGCTCCATTCAAACTCCTCCTTGCCCCATTATAGCGATCGATGAGGGTCTAAAATACAAAAATCCTATTCAGTAGATAGGTGGTAAATGTTTTAGGCTGGAATACCCTATTAAGGCTGGATTGACAGGCGCATGTTTTTCGAGTCAAACATGATACAAAAAAGAGGGGACGTGTCAGTCTTTTGCTTCCTTCTGGTATCCACTCCTAGCTTTGGCTTAAGAAGAACAAAAACAAAAAAACCTGCTTGAATGGATGCATCAAAAACTGTGTGATTACAGACTTATTGTAATGTCGGGGTAGGGAGACAGACAGGTGAGCCCTAATCTACCCGCCACTCAGTCCCTGCCTACTTGCACGGCCGTCCTAGGCGACGGCGAATAACTGGGCGACGGTCCCTACGCTCAATATGTGCACGACAGACAAACAGACAAGGGAACACAGAAGCTAAGGGAAATGGGGGCAGTTGCCCACGGCAACATCGTGAGCAACAAGAGTAGTGAACGAGCCGAGTCAAACCAGGAGTGTACGAGGTACCAAACGCAGAGAAGGAGCGTAGTCAGTAAAGCCAGGGTCGATATGAAGCAGAGGTCAGTAGTATTAGCAGGAACAGCAGAGCCAGGAAACAAGAGAGAATCACAGGCAAAGACAAGAAGCAAATGAAGGTATACATAGACCGAGGGCGGGAGCTAGCTCCGCCTGGCCAGGCTGTGATAGGTTCTCCCACTCCTCAACCTACCAGCCTGAGTGGTAGCAGATCGAGTCACTCTATCAGACCTAGGAGCAAATGTAGACTGATTAACCACAGGCATCGACACAGAAGCTGTGTCTGGCAGATCCTTTACACTTATTCATGTAAAGAATCTTACCACATGTACCCCTCCCCCTGTGATCTCTCCCAGCAAATCAGCCGAGCTGGGAGGATTCATATGGCACATTCCCTGCAGGAATAATCAGGGGTGGGACCCAATTTTCACACCTTTTGATTGGCAGTTTGGGGGTATTTACTGCATCAGACAGATAAACAAGAAAAAACCTGTCCTAGTGATGTGTTCCCCTTTAAAATATTTTGGTGGGTGCACTAAAACTTAACACAATTCTTCTTGCAAACCAGATTCAACTTTGTTATTGCTCACACAATTGTAGATTTGTTTTATAGGAGGTAAAAATGGAATCTGAAGCTTAGGCTGGCATCTCTGCATTATACAAAATACCCCTAATTGTGTCACATTAGCCCAGGCCTAATAAATTACCCCCCCCAAACTAATAATAACAAAAATTGTATGCACAGTGCCTGGTACCAGTATCTAGAGACGGCAAAATACTTCCCAGCTATGAAGTGTGACTAACGCTAATCGGCCGGCAACCTTAACATACAAAGACATTGTGTAGGCTGATCTGAAAGCAGAAGAAAAAAGAACATATTTCAGGAATTCTTAAAATGTTTGTGTATTGTTGTTTGTGGAAATGTTAGCCATGAAACTGTGTTTTACTCACTTAATTGCTCCGAGTCCGGCTTATATTATAGACTTGTTGGAAAATGACGTTTCGCTTATTGCAGAAATTGCTAAAGCGTAACGTATAATAAATGGTAAAGTGGTTTGAAATAAGCGGGTATAGGCGAGCGGGTGGGGGGCTCGTGTTCGAAAGATCTGCACCAACTGAGTCACTAAAACATTCTTGTTCAAAGGACTTTTTTACTGGGCTACAATTTGTTAAGTGAGAATCCCTGACGGACGCGTTTTATATGCAAATAAATGTTTTTAAATCCTACAGAGTTACTCTGCAAATGCAAGGGAAAAAACAGGGTCCCATCCAGTTAATGGTGTCTGACAACAAAAAATACAGATCTATAGAAAACGCTGGTTGGCGCCATACTGGGCCGACACAGTCCTAATACAATATTTTACGTGAACAAAAGGCCATAGACTACGCCATTACAGTAGGGCTAATGCTACAAGGTAACACAAAGAAGTAGAGATAAGTGGCACAGCTCGAAACACAAATGGGAATGAAAAAGTTGCACAACTGGATTGGCTCCCAGTCGGTTCTTTTTGAGTGTGACCATTACATGACTTCCAGAGGTCACGCCAAAGTCGTAGTTAAATGGTGCGACTAAAGCTATGTTCACACTCGCGTCCATTAATAATGTAAGCCGCAACGCTCTGCTGGATCCATTGCATGATGGATACCACCAATACCCAACAGACTCCAGTGACTTACTTCTGGCGCGGTGTCAATTAATTTGATGGGAAATTTGATGTAATCCTAAACGGAGGATCTGAACGGAGCTACCGACACAGATGTGAACAGAGGCTTTGTAGCATCCACGGCCGCGTACCGTCGGGATTACTCACCCCTCGACGGCTGCAGCCATGGAATTGTGAGTGCTGGCCCGCATCTCCTACCCAGGAGATGCCAGCGCTCACTTCTGCTCCACTCTGCTGTGTCCCGTAGGGTGCTCACGCCCAGCCTTAAAGGGCCAGTGCACCCTGGACTACAAGAAGGGCTCTGCCCTTTTACTCCTTGCCTGAGCGTTGTTTGTATTCCTCTGTTAGTCTTGCAAATGGTCCCGTAGACGTATCCTGTTCCCTGTGTTCCAGTGCCCTGCTACCCGTATCCTATATCATGTGCTGTACTTGTACTTGTGCCATCTCTAGTGTGGATTTGCGTTGTGCTGTCTATTATGCCAGCTGTGTTACACCACGTCTGGTGTCTTCCGCCACGTCTTGCATCACCTGCTGCCAAAGGTCCGGTCTGTGCCTAGCCGTTACTACTGTCTGGACTATCACAGGTACCCTTGTGCTTGGACTATATATATTGACTTGGTACACTGTTGTTTGGCCAGCTGCTATGCCTTTTACAAAAATTTGTATTCCTGAGGCCAAAGGCTGACCGATATCTGTTGGAAAATGGATATATGGATTTAATCTGATGTTATTTGTTGTCTTTCTTGGCTTCATGATAAATGATGATTGATCATTCGTAAAAATATGCATACACATTTTTTTGATGGAAAGTAAAAGCTTATGTCGGCCAAACTGTACATATCGAGCTTTTGCCAGATCCCAATAATTAATAATAATCTGCCATTTGTTGGGGAAGTCTTCTCAACGACTGGACATCTATGAGGCTGACGGTTAAACTCTTAAGGTCTATGCCTAGCGGTTGTAATAGGAAACTGAACTATATTGTGGAACTGATTTTGAATGTTATGGTCTAAAGGGACAACTGTTCTGGGCACCATTTTGGGGCATCCAGATCAAATGATTCATTTTCTTCCCAACATATAGAGCCAAAAGGGGGAACAAAGAACCACTATCCCATGCAGAGGAACCATTACAATATTCTAGAATTTTGAGCCCATATGAAAGAAATTTAGGGGGGCCATTCATTCTATGCCATATTTATAGATGGCTGCTCATTCATCAATCTAGGGTGGAATTGATCTTTGATACCCATTAGACAAACTTTTGGGCAATAATTTTGCTTGATGAATCAAAAAGAGCTAATGCAACTTGACATTAACTTGTGACTGTCACGTAGGGTTCGTGGACCCACTGGGCCGTACCGCCTTGGCAGTATGGCAACTGGCCAACAGGGCGCAAGTTAAAGTCTATAGTTCGTATAGGTACCTGTGGCAGCTCGGACAGTAGCAAGGCAGGCTCGGCTGAGACTAGGCAGCAGGCACACGTGAGGTGTGGTGACGCAGGACAGGCGTGGTATACAGCACAGCACGACTTTGGCTCAGCACGGCACTTGACCAGGATAGCACGGGATACAGGTATCAGGAACAGGAACACTGGAAAACACTAGGAGACCATTGCATAGACATACTTAGGGTATGACAACAACGTTCAGGCATAGAAGCAAGAGGCTGAACCCCTCTTATAGTCCAGGGCACTCATGGGCTGATAGTTCATTAAAGTCTGGTGCGCGCGCTGCCCCTTTAAGAGCGGGCACGAGCGTGCGCGCGCACCCTAAGGGATCCGGCCGAGGTGAGTGGAAGCGAGCGTTGGCGTCTCCTGAGGAGAAGACTGGGGCCAGCGCTCGCCAACCCATGGCTGCGGCCGTCAGGGCGAGAGTGAACGTGACGGCCCGCAGCCACGGACATGACAGTAACGTTATAAGCCATTGGTTCCCAGCTATGTGATTATTTGTTTTCCCAAGATTGTAGGTCAAGTACAAAAATGACGGCTTCCACTAAAAAAAATGTCTTAAGATCCTGAAGCCAATAATACATATGATTGCTTTTTGTAGGTTTACACATGGGGGGGATTTATTAAGTTTCATATGCCATTCTTAATCTAATGAGACCTTGAGTAAGATGCCCCATTGGCCACATTTCCTATTAAAGCATTGGCTTACTTGGCAGAAAATATTAATTACTTTGACGCAAATAACTTTGTCGAAAAAAGTTTTTATTTTTTACTTTAAATGGACACTTTACCTTTAAGAAGAAAATAAATCCTTTCTAAGTATTATACGGTATGTGTCACTTTCCCCATCCAATCTTTGCCTCCCACTTTATTTCATTTGTTTCCTTTATGGGCTGGATGTAGATGAGAAACTGTTGCCAGTTAATTAATAAAGCCCGGCAGGCCGGCACCCATCGTAGTAATGTTTTGAGCCCCTACCCAAATGACTGCTGGCTGGAACTGGGCTTCAATGCCCGCTGCTAGGGACGTTCTGTAGATCTCAAACAAACAGGAAACAGTGTGGACAATATTCTGTATCGGAGAATGAAAGGCTTCATATGGAGCACAGATACAACAGCTGAGCTTAGGGGGGAAAAAAAACACGGCGCTTTGCATTTAGCTGAACCTGATACCAAGGAAACCTCCGCCATGTTTAATATTGTTTTTACTATGAAATTCTGTTTATTATCCTCTGAAATCACAGGCTGCCAATCCAAACACCTCTCAGCGTGATAAGGCCGCTGTCAAAAAAATTAACTTTTTTTTTTTTCCATTTTTTTTTTACAGAACAAGCCATGATGTGCTCACAATAATAACATGTTTACAGAATAATATATTCCATGCATTTAAAAATGAGATTACAGCGTATGTAACTATACCGAGGACTAGAAAGGAAAAATAGACAAAGTGGATTCTTCTACACTTACCGTCCTCACCGCTGGTACACACTGGATCTCTTTGCTTGCCGAGGGGGGTGGAATTATTAACCATGAATTCAATAGCAAGAAAAAATACATAGTTGTGTGTTTGCATTTGCCCAAAGGAAGGCAAGTGAAGGGACTAAATGTATTGTAATGTGGATGGGACCGTTGCAAGTGGCCAGAATGTCATTGAGTCTTTTGTTGGGTGAAAAAAAATGGCGGAATCAATTCTGTTAATGTCAATAGACTAATGTATACCTAGGTAACTCCAACCAAAATAAATCATTGATACAGACAAGGTCATAGATGTGATGTTGGTCCATTTCACCATTGTATCCATCCCATCATAACACACAGCCTAGGCTCCTCTGTAAACTTCTCCATAAATGAGTGGAACGGGGTCATACTGATTCTCAATGGACGCGGGCCATTGCTATAAACTGCAAGCGCATACAATATGGCGGCCTTGGGTGACTCGTCAGAATCAACTGCATGCTGCCGATTCCTATTTATTAGCGTCCGATCGAAATGTAGGAATATGGGAGTTTCTGGGTCGGACCATTAGAAGTCTTCCAGTCAGCTCCAGCTCTTTCTACACAGTATTTGGCCTTGGCTGTGTGGAAGCTAAAGTCATGGGTCCGTCAATTTGTCTGTCTTGGGTAATTGAGTCCGCAACCATAACACCGGGCTCTGCGTAAGTTGAACTTGATGAAAACTTTGGTGTGTTGTAGTCCTGTCTAGTGGCCATCAATTGTCAAGTGGATGCCCAAAAATATGTGCAAATGAAAGTCATGTGACCCTTACTGTTCCCTTCTATTAAAGAAGCACTCAAGTGTATTTTTTTTTTCTGTGAACCACCTGTGTTCCATGTGTGAACCATATGTGGTGACATGTAGTGTAATGTTGGGTATCAACTTACCTGGTGCTGTATTTCACGGGTAGCCACTCTGTTCCGGGCTGCCGTTGGGTCACGTGATCTTCACTCTTGACTCTCTGAATCCTACAGTGTCTGGGGTAGTGACCGGAAATGAGTGTCTCAATGCAAGTCTATGAGAGTCTCAATGGGATTTTCATATACTTGCATTAAGACACTTATTCAGAAAGTCAGAGCGAAGACCGCGTGATCGAGCGGCGGCCTGGCACGGAGCGGCTACCCATGAAATGCAGCATCTGGCAAGTAGATATACAACATTACACCACATGTCACTACATATTAAAATGGGGGGGGGGGCAGTCCCGGGAAAATAATACACCAGAGTTTTTTTTATTAAAGTTGGAATTAAATGGTAAAAAGTTGTGTAACTCGAATCACACAAAATTGCATGGCAAAAGTCACCATGTAAACCAGTGATATCCAACCTGTAGCTCTGCAGCTGTGGCAAAACTAGAACTCCCATCATCCCGACAGCCTGCCACGTGTGACACTTGCTGTTCCCTTCTATTAAGAAGTTACTAATAAGGAAAAAAAAAAGCTGGAGAACCACAGATTGGAGACCACGGACTGAAACCATGCCTTAGGCCCCATGCACACGACCGTAAAAAATCTCCGTAATTGCGGACCGTAATTACGGACCCATTCACTTTAATTGACCATAGACACATTCCCGGATATTTGCGGGAAGGTGTCTGGCCCGTAGAAGTGTACCGCAAATTATGGAACATGTCCGTTCTTTTGCTTTTTACAGGCTGTGCTCCCATACTTTGTATGGGAGCACGGGCCGAAAACGCGAGTGGCTGTCCGCGGCCACCAGCGGCCAGCCGTGCCCGTAATCACGGGCCTTGTTTACGGGCACGGACGATGCACATCCATAGCCGCCCGTAATTACGGAAGAGCACATCGATGGGGAGTCTGTGCCGTAATTACGGACAAAAAAAGTACATGTTCTATCATTTCTGAAAAGTGCCCATAGAAATGAATGGGTTCGTAATTACGGATGAGAATTACGGTCGTGTGCATGGGGCCTTAGAATCACTCCCACCATCGACGGGACACTTCATAACTCTGGTGATAAACTTACTTTGAACATCTGGATACATAAGATTCCACTCCATTGGGATATTCTAGAATGAATATTTTTCAAAAAGGCAACAAAATAATTTTTCTATATATTTATTACATACACAGGGCTCCAAACTACCTACCAAAAATGTGTATGTGGCCAGAAATGCTGATAGTGCCCTCAGACTAACCTGATCTAACATAATAAAAAACAATCATAAGTCTCATATTCGCCTACAATAAAATGAGGTTTGGAATGTGTTAAAACAAGTTTACTGTACACTTTAGTCATATCGGGTCACGTGACCCTCTCTCTTTCTCGCCCACTCCTCGCCCCCCAGCCTTATAAAAAAGCTGCATACCATCCCCAGGCCCCGGTGCAAAGTTTTGGCTCTCGCAACAAGGAGCAGCTGGGCCAAGCTACCAGGGAATGATAATGACCTTCGAAATCTGCTGTTAGCTCTACAACAATAGGGAGATCAGTCTACTGGAAAATTGCGTTCATCAGCTAACTCTGCTCAGTTACTAATTGACATTGCCAAATATTTTAAGAACAATTGGAATGCACAAGAAAAAAAATGAAGATCTTAATCCTCGGGTTTCATTTTTTTTTCCTTGGCGTTCCCAGTCTGTTGAGGAGATGTCTATCATCGGACTGAGCGGACATTGTTATTAATCTCTGGGCTTCAGTTGTCACTCTGTCGTTCCTCGTTCTCCGTGTGCCAATAGCCATAAATACAGGTTACACTATAGGGTTTGTTGGGGAATTTTGTTTTGGGGTCCGGGATACTCATGTCTTATTTTTAATAAATTTTCTGCCCCTTACACATAGAGAGGAGGGGGTGATTTTGTGGGATGAATCCATAGGAGTGTATTGCAGCCAAATTTACTAGGAATCTGTGACGTTATTGTGGAATTAATAATAATAATTATCAGATCTGTTTTTGGTGTCCCTTGGGGCATTTTCATGGCCCATAAAATGGCCGGAACCAATATGTAGAGGTAACCTTTAGATAAATTTACATCCATATATCTGTCTGACATTAGCACGTATATAAAGGGATTGAACAAAATTAGAAAAACATGGCTGCATTCTTTAAAACACAGTGCCACACCTGTCCACAGGCTGTGTGTGGTATTGCAGCTCGGCGTCATTCGCTTCAATGGAGCTGAGCTGCAATACCAGACACAACCCATAGACAGGTGAGGCACTGTTCCTGGAAGAAAGCAGCTATGATTTTCTAATCCTGTACAACTTCTTTAAGCTTTTTCCTTTGGGTTTAAATGGCCTTAAAAGCTAATAAAACAGGGAACCAAAAACATAACCAAGACAGTCGGAAGGAGCTGTTATCATTTCGTCATAATGTTCTCCTGCTCTAATGGATTCACAGCATTTGCCTTGGACTCCAGCATGCAAATTAGCTGCTGGCTCCACTTTCAACTACTCGTTTTCTGTTACCAATAAACACCATTTAAGTAATAATTAAAATAAAAGAAATACATTTTTACAAGGGTTGGCTTTAGGCCTCTCCCACTGCCTCAAATGGCTGATACCAGGGAACAATGCTTTGCAACTGCACATCAAATAGAGAGAAGATACTAGAGATTGTGGACAGTTGGACAAGCTGATTTGCTACCCAAGATTTAGTTATACAGTAGGCATGACCCAACCAAGCCCAAATTTTGACACAATTTTGAGACCTAGGCATAACGAGGCCCATGAGGTTTAGTAGAGGGAAAACTCCACTTGCTTTATCGGTTTATAACATTTTTGGTTTACGGTTACGTCATTAGTACAGTTGAAAACAGACACGTGACGACCTGGTTCAACCTGGAAAAACAAGCAAAAAAAATGGGAATTCTAGTTCGCCTATAAGCCATGGGCCAATTTGCCCCAAAAGGGAATATAAAATCCTTCCTAAACCAAGGGAGATATCAGATTGGTTCAATACTAAATCATTTTTTTCCAATTCAATTTTGGTTCCCGAAACCATCTAAGCCTCTTTTAGACAAGTTGTCTCATGATGACAACCCCTGTCCATATGACCTATTAAGGCATATGGACGTCATAAAGGAGAGTCGTCCACTTGAAATCCCCTTGTATAAACCAGAATGAATAAGAATCCCAATCTGGCAGATTCGAGCCGTCCAAGTAATACACAGATGGACATTTATCTAAATGGCCACCATGCCACACTACAAATGCTTGGCTGATCGCAGCTTCCCCAGTAAGATCCGCTGTTTCCCTGGGGGGGGGGGGGTCTCCAAACTAAAATGGGGTCCCTGATGAGAGACAACACCTGCAAAGCAGCTGGTAAAGCTGAAACCAGTTTCTGAAGTGACTATTCCAAACCTCCACTGCTCTTACAGTAAAGAATCCTTTTCTATATTGGAAACCTAACCTTTTTTCCTCCTGTTAAAGAGCGTTCCCTATGGTGATCACAGTGTTTTTGTATGGGCCATTCATATATGTTGATCAAGTCTTTGATTGAAAGTCTCTAATTAAGATTAAATCTGAGTGTGCCATGGCCACAGCAGAGTTTTACGAGGCAATTAAACGTGGACATGCAGTCCTGGATAGCTGGTTTTTGAGCCCTCAGAATCCTCTCCTCTGGGGGCCCAATGTGCCCCAAGCATTGTCCAGTAGTACGTAGTCTCCTTGGTCATAGTTGGCATAATTTCTTGAATATTGTTTTTGCCAACCGTGGCCCTGGACGGCACTTTGGCGAAATCTCATTGGCTTCCACGATTCTTAGTGCTGGTCACAATAGATTGTCATATCTAAGACTTGACTCTTAGGGTTCCCAGACTGCGCTGTTATTTATATATGAGAGGCCCCCCTTCTCTTTTCTTGTCAGTCCATCAGACTTGCAATGCTGCTTTATAAAGAATTACATCAGGTAACAAAAGACTTTGCCGGCTCTCCTAATGAGACTTACTCTGGAGATCACTTGGAGAGCCGGGAAAGGCGAAGGGTTTATGATGAACTTATTCTGCCGCTATCATGTTAAGAGCACTAGTTAAGGAAAGGAATTTCATTGCTTAGGTTTCTTAAAAAAACATAGTTTCTCAGGCCCTTGTGACCCAGCTTTCTAAAGAAACACAAAGAAAAAGGAGTGATACCGACGGGCGGTTTCTTAAGACGTCCTTCAGAAGTTAAGAATTTGTTTTGGGTTTTAGCAATTCCTGGTATTTAATTTAGCTGGATATGTTTTATTGTCACGTTTAATTAATGCTGTAGATTACACACTTAAAAAGGCGCCGTTCCAGCAGAAAAAAAATGCCGTTTTCTAAATTAGTCGTTAAAGCCAAATTTATACCCAAGGAGCCTACACGGAGAATCATCAATATTTACTAGGAAAATGAACTTGGAGGCAGAGCGGGGAGTACGCCACTGTCCGCTGAAATTAACAAGGTCCCAGTACTGCACTAACACAGTAAATATTATGAGCGTTGAACTTTTCACGAGACGAGGAAAGTTTAAAATTTGTTAAAACTCTTTGAACTTGGCTCTCCTGGGAGTAATAATGGCAGATCCCAGCGAGTGAGACTTCTAGAAGTTGAATGGACTATAGTAAGTTTAGTGAAGGTGGCAACGGAGTGGCAATAATTTACCCATCTACTTGAGGCGTAACTTAAAGCTCCTGCGTCCCAATGCAAAATCTGCAACAGGCCCCCACTTACCATTTCATATTTTTAACACTGGTGTTTTGTGGCGGATATGCCTTTGAGCCCTTTTAGGCACTATCGCTGCACCACGATAATTACGCTGCGGAGTAGACCCGTCAGACCAGTAATCGATATGTCTATAGTGACAAAATAATAGTATATGGATGTCCTCAGACTACATAAATACTTTCAGTAGACTCTTCTGGAGACCAGTGGGGTCACCATGGTTATCACTGAAGTATATCATGTGCTCATACTTTGTAATGCACCTTCTGCAGTAATTTTGGCAACGGCCATGACCATAAAGCAAGTCCAAGGCGAAGTGCAGACTTCAGCTTTAAAGAGGTTGTCCCATCACTACCAACCCCATGCCACACGCCTTATTAAAACATATGGAGGTCACAGTTGGGGAGTCCCTCACTTGTGATCCCCCTCTATAAGCCAGAGAAGATGCTGCAAAGAGTTACTCCTGTGGTAGAGAACTCGGCACTTCCATGTGCTACCTGCTCGCTCGCAGCGATGCCCATCTTGCAATATGTGAACCAGCCCTATAATGTCAGCCAGTCCACATGTAGTCAGTGCTAGAAATGTGGACATCATCCATTATTCAGGACTCCAAAATTGCAGTTGGCATCAAGGAGTTGACCTGACCCCACACTGATGCCCTTTATAGATCTGTTTGAGATTATCCATCTCTAATTTCTTTCTAATATGTCACATGGGAAGGAATAAAATCTCCAGATGTAACAACCATAATACATAAGGCAGAAGCACGACATCCGATCTAGTAGCAGCCACCACCATTGAGTCGAATGTTTTTTGCCTCCTTTCCAATGTTATTCTGTATCTGTGGGTTTCTTGCCCCACTAACAAAAATAGCAATGTATTTATTACGCAAAAAAAGAGAACTGAATACATGGATACGAAGAAAGACTCTATCTGTACATATGGTAAAGAACTGTGTGTCAGCTGTAGCATATGTTCTAATAATGAAATACATATATATTTACTACGCTACATGGAAAATAGACATACAATATGTGGCAAGATCTAGTACCCGATTATAATATTGTAACCTGTATCATGCCATCGTATATCCAGTGTGATCGTTATTAGTGTCCTGACACCTGTGGTAAGACAGCTGTTATCAAACTACAACTCCCAGCATGCCCTTTATATACTACTTTTTATAATTAAAAAAACATCTTCTGATTCTACTACACCATGTGTTTTTAAATATTTTTTATTAGGGGTCACAGCTCCCCATTGCCATGCACCCATAACCGGCAGAATTTCAACAGTCACCACTAGGTGGACAGATTTGCAATTGATGTCTTTGGGGACTGGTTATTAACCAATCCCTCCTAGTCTGCGGAAATTCTGGAAGTTATGTTTGAAGTTGAATAGGGCAATAGAGCGATAGATATGAGATAAAAATCAGATAAACAGATAGGTGTGTGAGAGAGAGATATGAGATGGATGGATAGATAGATAGATAGATAGATAGATAGATAGATAGATAGATAGATAGATAGATAGATAGATAGATAGATAGATATACAGATATGTGAAGGATAGACAGCTCTGAATTGATAGACAGCCATGAGAAGGATAGACAGCCAAGAGAGGGTTAGGCAGCCATGAGAGGGATAGGCAGCCATGAGAGGGATAGACAGCCATGAGAAGGATAGACAGCCAAGAGAAGGATAGACAGCCAAGAGAACGATAGACAGCCACGAGGATAGACAGCCATGAGAAGAATAAACAGTCATGAAAAGAATAGACAGCCATGAGAGGGATAGACAGCAATGAGAAGGATAGACAGCCATGAGAAGGATAGGCAGCCATGAGAAGGATAGACAGCTATGAGAAGGATAGACAGATATGTGAAAAATAGACAGATATGTGAAGGATAGGCAGCTCTGAATTGATAGACAGCCATGAGAAGGATATACAGCCAAGAGAGGGATAGACAGCCATGAGAAGGATAGACAGCCATGAGAAGGATAGACAGCCATGAGAAGGATAGACAGCCATGAGAAGGATAGACAGCCATGAGAAGGATAGACAGCCATGAGAGGGATAGACAGCCATGAGAGGGAAAGACAGCCATGAGAAGGATAGACAGCCATGAGAAGGATAGACAGCCATGAGGATAGCCATTAGATAGATAGATATTAGATGGATATATATGAGATAGATGGATAGATATGAGATAGACAGCCATGAGAAGAATAGCCATTAGATAGATAGATAGATAGATAGATAGATAGATAGATAGATAGATAGATAGATAGATAGATAGATAGATAGATAGATAGATAGATAGATAGATATGAGATAGTTAGATAGATAGATATGAGATAGATAGATAGATAGATAGATAGATAGATAGATAGATAGATAGATAGATAGATAGATAGATAGATAGATAGATAGATAGATAGATAGATAGGAGAGGATAGACAGACAGATAGATATGAGATAGATAGATAGATAGATAGATAGATAGATAGATAGATAGATAGACAGACAGACAGACAGATAGATAGATAGATAGATATGAGATAGATAGATAGATAGATAGATAGATAGATAGATAGATAGATATGAGAGGTACGACAGATAAAGCTATAAAGCCTATAATACACCAGTGTGTTATAATTGCAGCGCACTTATTACTGAGATCCTCTATTAGACCAGTAGTAGAATAGAAGAGGAGCCGACTTCCCTCCGGCAGGCCGCGGCAGCCACTATCACTGGGCAGGCACTGCCTTGAGATTCCTCAAACTCCCTTTTATTTTCCAGACTAAATGCCTGATTGCAGAAATCAATGTTGCTAATAGTAACAGGTTATGGTGTTAGATCTTGATTTCCTCTCTCGTTAGATCTGCAGGATGATCACTGTATTAGTATAAAGCTCTTTTTCTTCTCCCTTACAGATAAACCAGAGACAATAGTGATCGGGAGCAGTCCCCGTACACAATCCATAGTATAGATAATATTGGACAGACTCCCACACCGGTCAGAGATTACATACTGCACAGTAAATTACCAACCATCTGTTTGCGTTCATGATGCCTGGAGGACTTTTTAAAAGGTTCTATGTTCGTCATTTCACAGTGACATAGATGGCAAGATATAAACATAACACGGTATATACCTTACCTCAATCGTCAGCCTGCAGGTTATCAGTGCCTTGAAGATCAGCGGGAAGGGTTTTAGGAAGTCATATATAATTAAGGATGAACAAGTGTCCAGTATAAGATGTATTAAAAGGAATTCTATAGGATTATAGATAGGGTTAAAAGAGCTGGAAATGAGAATTTATTAATTAAAATGTCAAGATCTGGTTCCAGAACGTTAATCTTGAGGACCATGGTTGCAGTGGATGGGCCCATGCTCTTGTTGTACCCCCGGCATGATCCATTGGCCATGTTGTCTCTTTATGGATATATATGTAAGGAGAATCGATGGCTTAGTCCTGTACGAATTACATCCATACATGGTAGACATGGCCAACCGATCCACCGGGAATCACAAGTAACCAGAGCTTGGTCCCCCCTGCGTGCCAAATCAGACCGTATCCCAATGGAAGATTTTTTTGCATGATCCGCACATATAACCCTTTGGATAAACCTATAGACAGGATCCACATTTTGATGCTTTGCATAAAGTCATGATCATTTGGCTAGATGACCTGTGTAGCTTTTATCTGTACAATCTAGTATTGTTAAGTGTTGAAATATTGACAACGAAATAATGAAGAGGTCAGAGTCGGGAAAAGGCAACTAAATGATAAAATTATATGGTATAGATAGAAGTGAAAACGCACAGAAGAAAAGATGGCCCCCAAGGCGCGTTGGTGGTAGTCGGGGGCAAGCCGTTTTCCCACTTTAAGACAACCCCTTTAAGTCCCTTTCCACTATGTGTAAGCTATGTGACATATATTCAAGTGGGGCCATTACATGTATAGATTACTAGAAGAATATCTGTCCAAACAGGTAGACCTTAAATCACGGTTATAAAGAACTAAATGTAAGTCATATTAGAAACCACTTCATGTAAGGTGACTGTGTCCTGCGTTGGGCCTTTTATATGTCTCATAAATCCTTAGAGATTGTAATTTCCTAATAATTTACATGAGGTTGTGCCTCATTCCACAAGCCTATTAGTAGTTTATGATAAGTAGATTCTTTACCTGAAGAAGAGGGTGATGATGGGTGCGGGCTATCTTCTTGTGCACTTCCCGCTTGTGAGAGGGCACCACCCGTTCCACTTTCTTCAGTGATGTTAGATGATCCAGGGGTGGTAGAACGGCTCATGGACTGAGATTCTTGATCGCTCCCTGATCCCCGACGCTCCTCAAGGTTCATATGAATGGCCTCTTCTTCTATCTTTTTATCTCTTTTGTGGACTCGTGAGTGCACCACAACTTGGTGATAGGTTCTGAAGACCCTACCACAGTCAGGGCATTCGGTTGGCTTATCTTTTACGGGCCCATGCATGTTGTACTCTAGCCCCTGGTTTAAGCCATGTGACAAGAAATCTCTAGTGCTTTCTAAAAGTTCAAGTTTGGATGGCACGTCTCTCTGATTGAAAATTTTAGAGCCGTGAACTAAATCGGATTGCATTTTCTGTTTAGAGCCATCTGGTCCTACAATCAGATACTCTCTCTTTTCTTTGTCAAATAGAACTCCGGCATTTGCTAATGAATCTTCATGGTTACGTTGTATCTGCTGCTCTTTAGACAGGAAGCTGTGCTCCATAGCCATTCCTCTGGCCATTAGTTGCCAGGCCTGGTAGCTGTTGACTGGATCCATCTCGGCAGCCTTGGCTGCAGCTTGCAATCGTTCTATGCAGCTGGATTTCAAGGGAGGCACCAGGTTAAGAGAGCCAAGTAAAGAATGCTTATCGCTTTCAGACATGTTATGGGCCAAGCTAGCAATCGGTGACAGCAGCTTACCTAGAATGTCCTTGTCCTTCAAGTCTCCTTTGTTATAGACATGTCCATGTTCACTCAAGCTTGCTTTTTCAGATGGCATGAAGCCACTCTGCAAACACGAGATATATCTGGAGTAGAGGTTTGCATGGGATTCTTGAGACACACTACTCATGGAGACTGGCACCTCTGCTTCACTGGGGGATTTGTTCTTTACAGACAATTTGTTCAGGTGAACTTTCATGTGGTTCTTCAGGAACCAAGGCTCCTTGAATCGTCTTCCACATATCTGACAACAGTGCTCAAAAGAATCCTTGTGTTTTCTCATGTGGCCTTTCAGGAACCAAGCTTGACTAAAGACCTGTCCACACACCTCACAGCGGAACTCGTTGGCCGCCTGTTCTCCATTTCCGCTGGACCCTTGACCTTGAACGGACTCCGCCGTAATGTGAGCTTTCTCGACATGACTAATTAAATCTTCCTCTTGAGAAGCAGCAAAATCGCAAAGAGTGCACTTGTAAGGCTTGTGCAATATTCTGATGTGTCGATCAAGTTCCTCTCGTTTTTTAAACTTTCCTTTGCAAAAAGTGCACCTGAAACCAGTTGTAGGAGCTATTGCTTCATCTTGAACCGCTGAAGGCTTAGGAGAAGGTGCTTTGCTGGAAATATCAGACGTACTGTGATTAGGGGGTACGGAGCTATGACAATTAGATAACGGAGATTGCTGTAAGTGCTGCTGTTGTGGTTTCACGTCAAGTCGTGGTTGGAGAAGGCTGCTTTTCATCTGTTTGTCTCTCAATATTGCTCTTTCCTCCAATTCATGCAAAAGGCGGTTTTCTTCTCTCACCCTCCCTCGACCCTTGCCGAGATTACCAAGTTTGTGAGTGCGTAGATGAATTTTCAGGTTACCTTTTTGGGCCGCTCTATGGTCACAATATGGACACTTAAAGGGCTTTTCACCAGTGTGAGTACGCATATGGAGGGATAAAATGCTATTAAAACGGAAACGTTTGCCACAGAGTGGACAAGGGTACTTTCTATTCTTCCTTGCATCATCCTCAATATCACTCATTTGGGACATGATCCCAAGGTTTTGTCCATTTAGAAACTGTTGCAGGTCTACTCTTCCATTAAGACCGCCATCAACCTCTCGATTCAATTGGTTGGCTAATAGAGCCATCTGACTGCTGATTGGTTGACTTGTCATTGACACATGACTTTTTTCATCGATGGCAGCTGCAGACTTGTCCTCAGTTTTTTGACGGTTTTGCAGCTCCGGGAAGGCGTGACTGAGCTGGGATGTGATCTGGTGCAGCTTTTGACTCATTGAATACTGGCCATTAAGCAAAGAGTTGTTGAGGTGAGTGTCAACGTCAGGCACAGCCGAAGAAACTCCAAGGCACAAACTAGCTTCCTCCATCCCTAATAAACAAAAACAGTACAGAGTGAGTGTTACATTCATGGATTTGACTACATGGGGACATTCAAATACTGATTTTGCAGGAAAAAAAAAGTTTTACTAGACTAAAAGATTGGTGATCGTCAGGAGATAAAGAGTCACTCTAGCTTCAAGCAATGGGAAAATAAAAACAAGGGCTTCATTCCAGATACATAAAAAAGGAGAATAATATAATTGAATACTATATTGGGCCCCATGCACACGTCCATAGTGTTTCATCCATCCGTAAATACGGATCCGTAGTCATTTATAGCCATCCGTAAATCATCCGCATATACGGAACGGTGTATGTAAATACAGTCCGTAGTGCATCCGTAATGCATCTGTATTTATGGATCCGCAAAAAAAAACAGGGAGGAATCTTGGGTAATCCCCCGGTGTCGCATAGCAATGCTTCTGTAAGTTTGGACGATCCGTAGCCGTCCATAATTACAGAAGCGCCCATAGACTTCTATGGGTAGTCCGTGCCGTAATTACGGACAAACAAAGGACATGTTCTATCATTTCTACGGCTCGGACACCCATCCGTAAAAATAAGGAAAGGTGTCCATAGCCCATACAAATTAATGGGTCCGTAATTACGGATGAAAGATACGGTCTTGTGCATAGGGCCTTAGTGTTTTATTATTTTTTTTCCATCAAATGCAGACAAAAAGTTAGGTCACGTATCAAGTGAACAAACTGAATATGAAATCGCATCATTTTGGGTCAACAGAATATCTACCGGGAGTCCCAATTTTGTTTCCATCAGAATGGCCTATGGGAACAGAGTTGTGGCCTCATGGGTAGTCAGAGGTCGGCAATATGGGATTGGTTTAGCTTGACCAATGGTGTGAAGTAAAAGACTGATAGGTATATATTGAAATATCCATCCAACATCAAGATGGAAGTGACCCGTGCTATGAGACATAACCAGATGTCTTTATATTGCAAAAATTTTCAAAAAGTCTTAAATTAGGCCGTGAGAGCGGCGCATTGTCCTTCAAAGCGTCGGCCTCATTCAGCAGTTAATATACACACAACCAGCAGTTAATATACAAATGAAATATAAAACTTTCCCTGTTATTTGCAGAGCCCACAGACCGTCTCTGGCATACAATAAAACATGATAATGTTTTGAATAAAAATAAAAGGACAAGCTTTCCAACAATAAAAAGGATTTTGCCTTAGTCAACAAAAAGTGCAGTAATATCTCATTAAGCTGATTAGTATGCTGCTTAGGAACAGTACTAGGTGCTGTAACACATGATTATAATCGTAAAAATCCTTCAGTGTTTGCAAGTAAGCATTAACGAGGTATATTAAATTTTAAGGAGACTGACTAGCGGATCTGCAAAACCTTCAAGATTAGGATTTAACCCTCAAAATATTCATAAAAACATCTTTATGGGAACGACATATCAACATGAAGAAAACTAAACTGTTATTAGACCTGTCATTACCAAACCAATACTGTGTGCAAAAGTGCTGGAAACAGGCAAGTAGTCAGCTAAGACCCGAGTGTGTGGTGCGGGGAGCGCGCTGCTCCCGGCAAGAATTTTAAGACCTTACAAGTGTTTACGGATTACAGCTCTTGGCTTAAAGACGAAAAACAAAGTTCTTATTTTTTTTATATATATCTAAAAAAAGCTGAAAAACAAATCAACCATGAATAGAACCAAGTAGAATGGTCATTTTATTGCTGATCCCTGACAGGGTGGGAAAAAACAGCTCCTGTTCAAAATGGCCGTCATTTCAGGTTAGACTCTGTTATCGCTATATATACTGGTTGTACCAAGGCTACACTGCAGTTTTTGAGAGCAGGAGGGTAGTATTTGGCGCAGTCTGAATTATACCATTTTTTTTTTCTTTCGAAGAACATTTCCACGCAAACATAGACGTTAATTTGTAAGGAGAAAGTTAGAGTAGTAACCAAATTACTTACAGAAATAATGAACATTTTAGGTCGTGATGTTGCGGCGGACAGTTTTCAAAAGTGACAACAGGAAGTGCAGCCATATTGGTTGTCACCTTTGAATCCGTTTCTCCGAAACAGACGGTAAGACTATCGCTTTGTTGCTGATCAAACATGGCATTCGAATAATTGATGAGGGTTAGAGTCTAATTTGAAGGCGAAGACGAGATGAGTGAATCTGTGAAAATTTGCTTCACTGCCATATAACCAACGGGCGAATTTCCTATTACAGAGATATATTTCCAGCCGGATTTATGAATCATGGAAGGAGCCCATTTTTACAGGTTCACTCATCTCTATTGACAACCAATATGGCTGCACTTCCTTTTGTAAATCCTCTTTAACCCAAAAAGTACAGGAAGTAGATTCGAGTAAAACAGGAAAAAGCATGATTTTATAACCAATGTGCACCAGTAGATGTAAATAATTGTATGTCAATAAATGAAATGATGGCAAATGGAGATTTGTTTTGCCTCAAAATCATGTCAATTGCTTCAAGGGATTGTCTGGTTTAGAAAACCCATTTTTAAATTACGTTAGGGCATTCTGAAATGATAGAGGGGAGTCCTTTATTCAGAACCTCCATTTGTTAGCGAGAATGGCTAGAAAGAGCGTCTCTTGCTCTGGAGGACCAGACACATACATGCCTTTCACAGACAGCCTATTTATTTTTGTAGGTACCATGTAATACTAAATTGTACCTGTGGTGGCGCTGCTAAGAAATTGAACACTTTCTGTCAGGTTCCTCCACATACTACAGCTGATCACTGGAGGTCCCAGTAGTGAGACAACCCATGATTAGCCGATGTTCGGGAAACTCTTCTGACAAAATTGATGTGTCCAATCAATTAAGCATAAAATACACATCCTAAAAACAAGAAACAATGCACACAAACAAAACTGCAGCCGAGTGAGGAGAGTAGAGTGTGAATAGTTGCTATGACACTGATATGGTTTTTTTTATGTAACTTCGCCCATGTAGCTGTTTAACAGAGATTGTAGTAAGTCATTTACTCCTGTTTGGAGAGACGGAGCCTCCGAGTACGGAACCTTTTCAGGGTCATTAAACGGCAGTAAACATTATTATAAAAATAAACCACGCATTTCACGCTTCCATTTTAGCCCAGAGCCCGGTTTGCTGAGCAAGTACATTTTTTCCCCATCTCGTACAATCAGCGCTGGTGACATTTGGATATATAAAACATATTACATCACTGACATGGGTGTGTGCTTTACTCTTTTATATAACAGATATCGAACGCCCAGACAGCGAGCTACAGGGATACCAGGCCTCGTATTACCTCACTGATCATTTAGAGAATTATTCTGAAATAACAATTTAATAGCCTTTCATAGTGAAGTATAAAAAGTAATAGAAAAAGATCATTAAAAAAAATAAAATAATAATAAATAAATAAAATAGAATTATAATTGTAAAAATAATGATATATTATAATGATGGGGTAAGTCACTGTAGGTTAAAAAATAATGAATAATTATGTGATAATGAGAGGGTCCCTCACTGTCAAAAATAAATTACCAATAATAATAGCAATTATAATAAACTAAGGCTGTGTTCACACCAGCATTATGGCTTCTCTTTATAACGGAGCTATGATGTAACACCGATACTGGCAAATCCTGATTGACCTGATGGACTTTAATGGGGGTCTGTCAAGCTTTTCTGCAGAGGTATCCTTGCTGTCAAAAATATCGGAAACCCAGATGGACCCGATTAGCACAAATGTGAACAGAGTCTTAAATAAAGGGGTGGTCAGTCAATGTAGGTTAAAAATAAAGAGTAATAAAAAAAAAATAGTATTTACACAGTAGTAGTAATCATGTATTGCTATATAGGGTAATACAAAGAATAATCATTTTTCATGATGATCTGGGGGAACAGTCAAAAATAAGTTATGATATAATGTTTTGAAATACTTTTTTGAGTGACCTGACTGGCCGACTATTATAAGTGCCGGTGGATTTTTGGTGTCACAGAAGGGATTTAGATGACAAAGAGTTAAATGTCATCTCTAATTTCCGACAGTTGACGAAATGATCAGTTACCTATAAATAAATCTAATTAAGACAAATCAAACACACAAATTATATGTTGAAGTACTTTAGCTGATCAAGCAGGAGAAAAAAAAATCTTTCCTGAATTATTACGTTTGGAAACAAAAATGTCTTAAAGGGACAGTCACACTTTAAAACGAAGTTTTATGATGCGTGAGTTCTGTAGGTAGTCTAGTGGTGGCTCAAAGATATAGATGACTGATGAGTCAAACATTCGGATTCTCACAATGCTTACAGGACACGTACAGATATTTTGTTACAATCGTAGTAAAAACTTAGAATGTGTGAATATTTGTACAGGTCCAAATAGGTTACTGGCAGCCAATTGTTATTGAAAGAACCTGCCATGGTGGAATACTAAATATTCGAATGATTTGCGCTCCTTCTAAGACCACGGGGCTCCTGTTTCCTCCAAGGGTAAAGTCCAGAGTCTGTGCTGTGTTGAAAGAAAATAACCGAGCTCTTTTATTGGTCTGGTAAGTTGTCAGACATTTGCTTCGCCGCATCGGAGAATAAGCCCAGTGAAGTAATTGACGACGTCTTACAAGACCAATGTGTGAGGTTGATCTTTGGATTACCACACAAGAGACCGTCTGAATATACCGATTCTGGACTTTACTTGGTTGGAGGCGGCGTCCTTGAGACATTCTTGGCCAAAAACGGGCCCAGTCCTGGTTAAACTCGATCACTTTTGCAATTTAGTGTAAAGAACCTGTGCAGGATGATCCCCCTTATTACCTGCAAAGGAACTGCATTGTTCTACAAGGGGTAGAAAATTGGCCCAAATATTTTCGAAGCTACAAATTTTTATTTCCCGAAAGTTTGGTAAAACTACCCCCACTAATAGTCAATCCTAACTCAGAGCGAAATGAAACCAGAACGAAGTATTGTCCAAACGTTTGAGGCACATTTTACTTTCTAGAGCCAATAAACTGACAGGAAAAGCAAAAAGTTTGACCATAAAGACTCAGACCTCATGCACACGACCGTCATGGTTTTTGCTGTCCGCAAATACGGTAATGTGGTCATCTGCAAGTCAGCCACATATACGGCATGCTGTCCGCAAAAACAGTCGGTAGTTCATCCGTATTTACAGGTATGCAAAAAAAAAAAAAACAGGACGGAATCTTGGGTAACCCCCTGGCGTCGCATAGCAATGCTTCCGCTGTTCTGGACGGCTACATATCCACTTCCGTAGCCGTCCGCAATCATAGACTTCTATGGGGAGTCCATGCAGCAATCGCAGACAATAATAGGACATGTTCTATAATTTGCGGATCACTTCTACGGCCCGGACACACATCCGTAAATATACTGAAAGGTGTCAGTAACCAATAGAAATGAATGGATCCGCAATTTCATCCGTAATGACCTGATCCGTAATTACGGATGAAAACTACGGTCGTGTGCATGGGGCATAACCAAGCCCGTTGTGGAGAAATATTATTTGGCACATTCTACACACAAATCTTCAGTATTTGCCACGGGTTTAGCCAAAGTCTCATGATAATTACAATAGCGAGATCAATTTACTGAATTCCTGCTAAGCCGGAACAAGTTGGCCCTCACACGAAATTTATAAAAAATTGTTTAAAACTTAAAACCTCTGTGTCACCATGCAGATAACATTGGATCTATGACCCTTCCGGTGCCAAATATTTTGCCTCTTTTTATGTTTCCCCGAACATGAAATGTAATGTTAAACGCTCGTATTTCACACAGATCAAAGCTTGATTTTTTCGTAAATATTCATAAATGATAACCCAGCGAGACTTCCTTCACCAGGCACCTGTCACATGCAGGAGCTCGGCTACAAATCTCCAAATGAGCGCACAAAATCAATATAAAAATCCAAGCACATAATCAGATATTCTGTTGTGTGGAAATTGGAAGGGATCCAGGATTTGGCTCGACAAGGCAGAGGGGGATGCAGGGTTTTTTATGGCGTCCGTCATCCTTCCTCGTGCTGCCGGTCAGGTCGTCAGATCAAACCTGTTGCCTTTTAATGACACTGACTTCTGGAATAGAAGCTAAACCGGCCCATACGTTCTTTTTGACCTAAACAGAAAAAAAAACATCTGCTGGTTGACTCATGAGCTGTTTTTGGCGACGATTAACTGAAACAGAGTCTGTTGTGGATCGGTTCTATCCCAGCAGTAGGTGTCACAGGAATAAATAGATGGATTTCATGGGACGCAGACATCATTTGCCAAGCAAAATGCGTCAACACAAACATTTACAAAAATCGCACTTTACTCCTTCGGAGCTGGAAAGCTTTGTATCCGGATCTCAGCACGGCTGCCCCGCAGGACTGGAAAGCAGCATTTGTTGCTTCTGAGCAAATATCAGCTACTTTTATAAATTACAGAAAAATTACTTGTTGGCAGCAGCTTTAATGTCAATTCAAAAAAAGTTAAGCAACTTTTTTTTTGACATTTTATATATCATTCTGAAAAAAAATGAAGGCTTACTGCTTTAAGATGAGAAAATCATAAGTAACAAGTGATATCTTGATGCATATAATTTTATATAGACATAAAATAATATTAAACATAATTTGTTGATGAGATGGTTTTTGGATCCTTATCGAGGATGTCCAGTAACCATTGTGGGACTAGGAAGATTTTGCAAGATCCCCAGTAGTATTTCCATCAAGAATTTCTGCCCTGAGAAGGTTTCATCTTTGTGGACCTTACATGTCGGCGTTCCGGTATAGAAAGAAATTGAAGTGGTGAAAGTTAAAGCATACTCCCAGGCAAACTTTACAATTTAGGTCCCATCCATACTCCCCGCCCCCCCAAGTCATACTCATAGAGGGGTCCAGGAATGCAGAGGGATAATGTATGCAGGGTCGTCAAATTGAAGAGCTGTGTAAGCTGCCCTTGTGGAGGCTAGTGATCCTGTTTCCCAAAGTCTATAAAATAAGTTGTTTTTCCGTTCATTTGTCCTGTAAAGTTATACATTTTTTTGTTCAATGTCAGAGGCAGGTACAGGGGCAGCTTAGGCTTCGTTCACATCCTCTTCGGGATTCCGTAGGACCTTTCCATCAGTGGAACCCATAAACGGAAACCAAACTAAAACCATAGCTTTCCGTTTGCATTACTATTGATTTGATGCATCCGTTGCAAATGGTTTCCGTTTGTCACTGTTCTGTAAGGTTTCCATTGTTTTGACTGAATCAATAGCACAGTCGACTACGCTATTGATTTCATCAAAACAATGGAAACCTTACAGAATGGTGACAAGTTTTAGTTTGTTTTCCATTCATGGGTTTCCCTGATGGAAAGGTCCGATGGAACCCATGAACGGAACCCCGACGCAGATGTGACCAAAGCCTAAGCCAGTCCTTCAGGGCAAGGGCCTTGCATACAGCAACCTAGATCTCTGCTTCCTGGAACCCTGTGAGTACAGCTGGCCATAAGCGAGATAAAAGTAATCTAAGGTCTGGTTCTATTTTACTTCCATTGGAGGTATACGTCGGGAGGAGTCCTAACTTATGCCTCCAACAGAAGGTAGCGATGTATCTCACTGTATAGGCACACAGTGGAATACGTTGCTCGAACTTCCCGGGCAGAGCGCTTGAAGTACTGTACCTGGGGAGGCCCCTGACATCACTTTCCATATATGATAGTTTTTAGACCGATGCCACAATGCTGGAGTCCTTGGCCAGAACATCGCAAGTGCTCTGTCCAGGAACTTCGGCGATGGGGAAACCCTTGACGTCACGGTCCATATATATATGAACAGTGATGTGAGGAGCTTTAAGATCCCCAAATTCCTGGCCAGAGCATCGGCAATGCTCTGGCCTGTGATTCCGCTCCTGGAGGAGCCCCTGACGTCACTGTACATATATAGACAGTGAAATTAGGGGGTTCTCAATTTCCGGGGTCCACGGCCAGAGTGTTTCCAAAGCTCTGGTCGTAGACTCCGTAGTTGATAGCCCCTGACGTCGCTGTCCATATATGAACAGTGATGTCAGGGGCTTCCCCAGGGCCAGAGTCCCCAGGCCAAGTGCTACATGCTGCTTTTCCCAGGGATTCCGGGGCTGGGGAAGCTCCCTGAGTTATACGTTTAATGTACACCTTTGATGGATACCATACACTGGCATCTGTCACACATAGGCTCCCATGCTAAAAAAACAAAAACCTGTATAACACGTGGTATAACTTTTTTTTGTGGAATCTCTCAGTATTTAATAGCGTACTCTACTACGATGTTCCATTCTCCGAAAAAAGAGATATACCGACGTATGCTAGCCCGCCGGAAGCCAAAGGCCTCTGTCTAATAGAGCCCTATGGACACGTTTAGCATGTATGTCAGGAGCTTTCCTGATGTACACGCTAAAACTAGGACTAAAACGTCATGTGAACCGGGTCTTGACCTGACGATTTCTTCAGGACCGGCCAACAATCTAATGTGGATAGAGGTCTCCCGATTGTCCACCAACAGCAGATGTTGGGGAATGTTGGATATTAAAATGCCCAATCCTTTGACCCGTGGCTGCCCTATGATACACATCCTATACAGAGGATGGCCACCTTGGTAAAGGCTGCTCAATGTAATCTGCCCCTCTAAATAATGAGCCAATCAACTAACCTGTTGTCACCAATTGCAACCAGACATTTTGGTAAATATAATTTGCATTGACTCCTCAAAGTTAATGACTGATTGGTCATGGGAGGTCGGGGAATATTTGCGCCATGCTGCTAGTTCCTGAGAAGATTAGGTCCCGGCTACGTCTTGCTGAAGACCTGAAATCATTTTATACTTGTAACTGTTTTCACCAAGGTAAAAACATGAGCTGGGATGGGAAATAAAAAAATAAAAAAGTAAAGTCTATGCGAGGATACCAAAGAGGGGGATTACAATAAAACCTAATGAGCTTAGACTCAAGGCAGCTCAAAGCATTATACTTTCAGTGCAACTTTATTTTGACAAAATGTCTGTTTGTGTTACAGAGTAAAAAGGGTATTATAAAAGGCTCATTGCAAAAGGTCAGGCTGAATTTTAAATCTGCAAAAAGGCTTCGGAAGAATTTTACCTTCAGCGATTCTAAAGCTGCTCCACTTATGTCTGAATGTAAGACGCATTCTGAGCTTCCAAAATTTTTCTTGCATAAGTTCTACACCTCCGGGCCACTACAGGACTGTAACGGGGGAGGTTTCCTCTTTTACCTTATTTACAAAATGTACGTCTGTTTGGGCCCCTATATTGCATTCAGCTTTCAACACTTTATTCTCTGCTTAGCTTAGAGGAAACATTTAACGGTAAATATTAAAATCAATGGTGCTCTGTAGCATGACCGAAATCCTAATGCAGTACCCATGGCCTATTCTTTTGAAGAAACCGCGGTGCTCCGAGCTCATAACTTACCACCAATATCACCTTCTGATATATCTAGATGACAAATCAGATAACTTAAAAGGGGTTGTCCATTTTAGAAAATCCATTTTTATATACCCTATTAGGGAATTCGGAGTTAATAGAGGGGGGGGGGGGGTTCCTCTGTTCAGGATCCTCATCTCTTGCCCAGAATGGAGCGTGGTTATAAATTTAATCTCACTCTATGGAGAACCTGTCCTGAATTACACAGAGGACCCATTGATTTGAATGGGCACTGTGTAATGCTTAATTTCTCCTCTGGTGGCACTGCAGGGAAACTGAACACTTACTGCCAGGTTTCTTCACAGATTACTGCTGATCGCTGGGCTTCCCGCAGGTGGACACTTTGTGATCTGCTTATTGACATAGAACCCTTCTAACAAGTTAAGCTTGTCAAAAGCAGACAACGCCTTTAAGGTGGAATTCACGTTTACATAATATTACACATATAAGAAGTGTAGAAAATAACAGAAAATGCTACAATATTGCTCCTACTTCTTTCTAACTTTGAATAATCGCCCTATAAGTTGCAGGCCTTGTGGAACTTTAAAGGGGTTGTCTCACAAAGACAACACTTTATAAGGAAGCCGGAGATTAAGTCCCTCGTTTTCGCTCATAAATGGGGTTCATGAGTGATTCATGACATTTATATGCCCTAATAGGGCAAATGGTCAGGGGTTGTCTCTAGGAGACAACCCCTTTAATATCAGCAACAGCAGTGTCACCAGCATGGCCCTGTCCACTCACAATGACTTGAATGACAGTGGCATGTACGGATTGTATGATGTAATGGACTTACTACCGACCTGTAAGAATATATCCGTAGTATTAAAGAAAATTCCACAAAATTGTTTCTTCAGAACGTGACCAGATTCTGTAGCTGAATTTGAGGGCAGGCAACAAATGTTTCATACAATCAGGAGAGCTTGAATAACCTTATATTCTCCTATAGGGAAGGAAGGTGTTCACCAAACCATAAAGCTTTCTTTAAGGAAATGCTCTCGTTCTCCCTTCTCCACGATAGATCTATTGGGTCCCAATATATCGGAGCAGTAGAAAACTCCAACTTCACATGCTTTCATTCTCCATCTCCTGTTGTTCCTTCATCACTCCTGAGACGACCGAAAGCTAGATCAAGTCTTGATCATATCCCGGCTGGACCACTGGAACAGCCTCCTACCAATGAACAATGTCACCTCTCCGATCCATCGCAACCTTCACTGCTTTACTCATTTACCATGAGCCGCCCTCTCTATGTCAGTACCTGAAGATCTAAATCTGTGGCACTCTGCAGGTTGTCTGGGTGCTATGGGTAGGCACAGCCTGTGTCTGGGGGCTATGGGTAGGGTTCCCACCCCATCAATATTTAAGGGGTAAACTCAAGCAAAAAACCCATGGTACTAGTTACCCTATACCGAAAGCGTTATTCCCAAATTACAATTTTTCTATTGACCATCGGCAATAGAGTTTGACAAAGGCCGGATTGTGGCCCAAACCTTACAGTTATCTCTCCATTTTGCCTTATTCAATACCTGGACTGACTGACTGACCATTACTCAGAGAGTACAATTTAATATATTACTCCTACGCTATAAAACTGGTCAATTTGACTCCTTCCTACAGTTTTTCACTAATCTCCAGATACCACCATACACTCAACCTCCACTCTGCCCATGATCTTCTCCTTCAATGTACCATATGATAGTTCTGTGCCCATGTCACAATTATTTCTAGGTATGAGAACATTACAATTCTAACATTTGATTTTGTGTGTCTGTTAATATGTAGGTTACTGCTGCCATGTCTCGCCCTCTTAGGCATTGGCAGGTGTGGAATGGATATAATGCGGTAATGGGGAAAAAAAGCACACGTTCTATCATATTGTTATGTCAAGCATAACCGCTAACCCAATGAGACTTCAAGGCCCATCAGTGAATCCCTGGGTAATTTAAATGACCAGTTTAAGCCTGTTAATGTTTGTGAAGTCGGTGCACAATGTATATTCTTGTCGAGGATTATGTAAATTACCTTTTAATTACCTCATTAATATGCAGTAGTTGATATTTCTAGGGGGGGGGGTGTTTATATTAATGACTAATGTATAGGAAGTTGACACAAGTTGAGGCATGGGAAGAGGCGCCTGTGTTTTATCCATACAAGTCGTTCGTCCCCTCAATGCCAAGTCTGACCAACCAAACTGGTGTCTTGGGATTCATTTAGGATTATATTCTTTTCTTACCTTTTAAAATCAAGTTGTTGTTGTTTTTTTTTATTCCTTAATTTATTTTTCTCTCTCCCTTATGTCAAAGAAAATAGTTTTGGATGTTAGCGGGCTTCTGAGGGATATCTCATTAAAAATTTTGTTTCATTATTTGCAAATCTAATCTTTGTTACGGCCCTGAGTTTTCAGCAAGACAAAAAAACGAAACCGTATTAAGGTCATGGAAATCCAGTTATGGACTAGAATGAAGTTTCGAGAAAACAGACTGTTATTTTATTAAGAAGTACAATAAATCTTCATGAAAACTACCTATAGGTTCAGTCACACAGCTGTAAATTCTGTCAGTGTTTCATCCGACCAGTTCTTGCCGAAAATAACTTTGGACAATCCCTACTTGTTAGAAGGATCCCTTGACAAGAAGCTGATAATATATTGTCCCCCAGCGATCAGCTGTAACCTGTGGGGATACCTAGCAGCAAGTGTTTATTTTCCCTGCAGCGCCACCAAAGGGGAAGTGAAGCATTACACAGTGGTCATTCATATTAATGTGTTGTCTGTGTAAAGCAGGACAGAGCGAGAGACGCTCTTTGTAACCACTCTACACTCTGATCAAGACATGAGCATCCTGAGCAGAGGACCCCCCTCCATTAACTCTGAATTCCCTAGTAGAGTATATAAAAATGGGTTTTCTAAACTACACAACTCCTTTAATTGGTTCCCGATCGCCGGCTGTGTATACTAGTCCTTCTCAATGAATTAGAATATCATCAAAAAGTTTATTTCAGTAATTCAATTCAAAAGTGTCTCTCATATTCTATAGATTCATTACACACAGAGGGATCTATTTCCAGCATATTTTTCTTTTAATGTTCATGATTATGGTAACAGTTAATGAAAGCCCCACATTTAGTCTCTCATAAAATTTGAATATTAAATAAGACCAATTTAAAAAATTATTTTTAAAACCGAAATGTTGGCCTACTGAAAAGTTTGCCCAATATATGCCCTCAATACTTGGTCGAGGCTCCTTTTGCATTAATTACGGCAGCAATGCGGTGTGGAATGGAGGCGATCAGCCTGTGGCACTGCTGAGGTGTTATCAATGCAGCGTGGCATGGAGGTGATCAGCCTGTGGCACTGCTGAGGTGTTATCAATGCGGTGTGGCATAGAGGGGATCAGCCTGTGGCGCTGCTGAGGTGTTATCAATGCGGCGTGGCATGGAGGCGATCAGCCTGTGGCACTGCTGAGGTGTTATCAATGCGGCGTGGCATGGAGGCGATCAGCCTGTGGCACTGCTGAGGTGTTATCAATGCAGCGTGGCATGGAGGGGATCAGCCTGTGGCCCTGCTGAGGTGTTATCAATGCGGCGTGGCATGGAGGCGATCAGCCTGTGGCACTGCTGAGGTGTTATCAATGCGGCGTGGCATGGAGGCGATCAGCCTGTGGCACTGCTGAGGTGTTATCAATGCAGCGTGGCATGGAGGCGATCAGCCTGTGGCACTGCTGAGGTGTTATCAATGCGGCGTGGCATGGAGGGGATCAGCCTGTGGTGCTGCTGAGGTGTTATCAATGCAGCGTGGCATGGAGGCGATCAGCCTGTGGCACTGCTGAGGTGTTATCAATGCGGCGTGGCATGGAGGCGATCAGCCTGTGGCACTGCTGAGGTGTTATCAATGCAGCGTGGCATGGAGGGGATCAGCCTGTGGCCCTGCTGAGGTGTTATCAATGCGGCGTGGCATGGAGGCGATCAGCCTGTGGCACTGCTGAGGTGTTATCAATGCGGCGTGGCATGGAGGGGGATCAGCCTGTGGCCCTGCTGAGGTGTTATCAATGCGGCGTGGCATGGAGGTGATCACAGTGGCACTGCTGAGGTGTTATCAATGCGGCGTGGCATGGAGGGGATCAGCCTGTGGCGCTGCTGAGGTGTTATCAATGCGGCGTGGCATGGAGGCGATCAGCCTGTGGCACTGCTGAGGTGTTATCAATGCGGCGTGGCATGGAGGCGATCAGCCTGTGGCACTGCTGAGGTGTCACAGGCTGATCGCCTCCATGCCACGCCGCATTGGCACTGCTGAGGTGTTAAATAAAAGTCCCCCCCTGCCAATCATTGTTGTATGGCTAGCCCTGACCCAATTACCCTAAAATAGACATGTAATATAGCAAAATTTACGGTAGACAATGACAGTGACAAATAAAAGGTCTATTTTAAAGGTAAAACAATATTATTACCAGAAAAAAATAGCTAAAATGTAAAAAAGCTTATTTTTTTTTACTATAATTTTCAAACTTTAAGCCTAGAAATTCTAAAATAGCAAAATGATGTGTATAAAAATGATAAAAAAAAGAAACCTGCATTGCCTACGAAAAAAACATTGCAAAAATCACGTCGCTAGCCCAACAAATAAAAAACTCATGGCCGTTTAACTAACGCGTGCTAAAAATGGCTACACGGTGTCTGGTTCTGATGGCTTGAAATAGCCCGGTCCTGAACTGGTTAATCATACCATATATTACTGTGTGATTGTGCTCAGACCCGCAACCAGTGAAGTTACTGTGTCATGCTAAATAGTAGTCCACTCTACAGACATCTGCAGTTGAGGTCCACCTCTGGGCCCTGCCATCTGTATGAGATAGCCCTGGGGCCCCATCATGATCTAAGGTACTGTCCAACTGCTGAATCCACTCCTGGATGGTTCTATAGTATTTGATGGTTAGAAAACAGGTGGTTTAACATGTCATTATTATTAGATAGATGGGATAGTCAAGATGTATCAACAACTAGAAATAATCTAAATATTCACATTATCACATATAACTTGTGTCCTACATAAAAATTCAACTCAACACATAATCTTCTAGAATTCCAAATATTCCCAAATCTCAAAATTTCAGTCGGGAATTATATGAGGGCAGAGGAGCATAGTGTGGTGGTGGCTGGGAGGCTAAAAGAAAGAATAATTGTGTAGTCAGAAAGGGCAAAGAAGGGTCAAGTCAAATCTCGTAATTAAGTACATGGTCTGAGGGGTGGAGCATGACACAGGGAGTTCCTGTCAAGCACCGCCCACTCAGGCTCTGCACTAGGCATAGAACACTATCAGTCCTGCCTGGTGTGTCGCTTTATAGCACTTCACACAGGAGTGAGATTCTTTCTGTATAAAGAGTTTTCGGAGCAATAAAATTGTAGATCAAAGACGAAAGTCCTCACAGTTGAACTTCTAAAATGCTGCAATTAAATGAAGTTATGCAGGCAGAATTGGTACTGTGCCTCTTAATTATTTCACAAGTCAGTTCATCAGCTGTACCAAATTATCTAATTGTTTCTTTGATTTTTTTTTTTTTCCTTTAGTCTGGTAATTTGGAATGTCGGATTATCCGGCACGTACCTTGTCCCTAAAACACAAGACTAGAATTTGTTACTATATACAGCCTTGTCCAAGTGTAATTAATTGCCTACCTCACCTGCTAATTAAATGCTCAGAAACGTTCTGTAATGGATAAAGGTGATCTACTGGTCAATGATTTGGAAACCCAATTAATGTTACTAATGGTAATGAATTTACCGACAAAAATTCTGTTTCGGGAGCGCGCTTACACAATCGTGTGGATAGTCACCGGAGACATAAACAGGTCCAGTTTTCTTCCATGTAAAAATGTTGACGACAAAAACATTATTTCTTGCTTCTTACTATGAATACCTCCTCCTTTAACCGGTTGAGGGCCGTCCACCGTGTGTGTATACAGCCTGGGTTTAAGCTTGCTGCCTGAGCGATTGGGCAACTGAATGTCCGGTGCCCGGCAGTTAGTGACCGTCAGGGACCCTGGAGAGAAGGGGTTTTGCCCCTTCTGTCTTCTCTGTACTAACGTACATCGTGCTCAATGATGTATAGAATAGAGGCCGCTGCCTCTATTGGTCCCGGTGGCCATGTGACTGGTCTCATGATCGCTGTGATACCGGTAGTAAAATGCTGCTGCTGGGTCCTAGACCTGAGCAAACAAATCAGCTGGGTCTAACTAGACCTGAGTAATCAACAGGTTTTTAATTCTTATCGAAAACTTATATCACATATGTGAAAAAGTCACTGCCCCTCAATCATCACATCACATACTCTTGCTGTGGTATTCTGGATTTGCTTTACATATACAGATATAATGGGATCTGTGTTGGCCAAAGAATTCCACTTCTGACTCCTCTCTCCACAGAACATTATCCCAAAAACCTTAGAGATCTTCAAAATGTTTTTTTTTAATGTCAATGTGAGACCAGCACTGGGTTCCTCTAGGACAGCAGTGGTTGCCCCTTTTTTCCATGTTTCTTTGTTATTGACTTGCTGTTCTTCGGAAGTTCTTCTCGGATGTTTTGGAACTTCTTGGAGTTGTTACGGTGGGCTGGTTTGGAAGGCCGGCCAATCTTGTGAAGACATAACTTTTCAAATCTTCTCCATGGAGAGATAATGGCCTTCACTGTGGTTTGCCCATGAACCATAGAATTTACTTTGTATCCCTTTCCAAACTGATATATTTATGACAAATTCACATCTTTCTAACACAATATTGTTTTTTATACTTTTTTGGATCCACACATCATTACGCAACTTTTCTTATCCCCTCAACTCTTTTGAATTTCCTTCACTCCTCATGGTAAGATTCAATATAAAGTTAGGATTGGGTGCCTCAGGGTCAGTTGCCCTGGGTCAGATGGTTCATTAATTATGGGGACAGTTACTTTTTCATGACCGTGATAGGGTATTGGATTACTGTTCTCCTTTATTGGATGCCGTAAGAATTAAAAAAATAAATAAATGTGTTTGGTCTAATTTTCTACATTTTACAAAAAGATCAAGATATTCAAATAGAAAATATTAGGGGACAATTACTCTTTTCAGTGTATGTATTAGGATCCGGTATAAATATATGTATTATATGTCCAAGAGAGTCCCGGAAAAAGGGGAGACCTCCCAGAACAGCAAGCAAATCTCCCTAGTGTCCCCCCCCCCATTCTCTTTAAAATATACTGTCCCCTTAATAATCAGCATCCTGATATCAACTGTGGCAACACCCAAAAGCAAAGAGGACTGCAGGGATGGGGAGAGGTGAGTACTTGCGCATCAGCTCTGATGTATCTATTACTTTAAGGGTTCTGGTGTCTGTATTTATTTAGGGTGTCTGGTCTTGGGTCTGTATTTAGGGGGTCTGAGTTTTGTATTTTTTGAGGGGGTCTGTCTGGGTTCTGTATTTAGGAGTCTGTATTCATAAAGTCATATGTCCTTTTTAGTGATTTAAATGCCATAGGTTGGGGGCTTGGTCCTATATAAATTGGGTGGGGCCTGCAGTAACAAATTTTGCATGCTGTGCGCGTCGCCTCATACATCACTTTTTAATCTCCCTGACGTCCCTTCTCAATAGTTGGCAAGTATAATTTTGTATCATGTCCATATAATTCTACTAAGACCCTGAGAGCATCCAGATATCTGTTGACATGTGCGGTATATTATATATATATATTCTACAATGGAAGTTTGCTCTCACGGGAAATAAAGTACAAACTGTTTTTCCAACCAGCCGTTCATAACTACCATGTATCCCAGGAATGTGGAGAGAATCCAACTTCACACTGTACATCCAGACGTCAGTATTCACTCCAACAACAATAGCCTGCTAGCTGCGAAACGCATTAAAGCCATTTACAAAACGGTAAATCTCACCAATCAGAAGAGGATTCTTACAAATATGGATGTCTGTGCACCTCGCGTATTCGAAAGGGGAAAGCTCAAATCTCACAGTTGTCAGCATTAAATAGTTTCCTAAGCCTGTGCTGTATCTAAGCCTATTGTGTGATACTGTCTACTAAACTGATGTATCTAAGCCTATTGTATGATACTGTCTACTAAACTGATGTATCTAAGCCTATTGTATGATACTGTCTACTAAACTGATGTATCTAAGCCTATTGTATGAAACTATATACGACATTGCTGTCTCTAAGCCTATCGTGTCGATGTTTCTGTGTGATAATTGCTGCTGTGCGGTGTATCTAAGCCTATCATGTGTTATACTGCCTGCTGGGCTGCTGTATCTAAGCATAATGTGTGATACTGTCTACTGAGGCATGTAATAAGCCAACCATGTGTGATACTGTTTATTAAGCTGCTGTATCTAAGCTTAGCATGTGTGATGCGGTCTACTGATCTTGTGTATCTAAGTCGTTCATGTGCAATACTGTGCTGAGCTGGTGGATCGAAGCATAACGTGTGATACGGTCTGCTGAGCTGTGTATCTAAGCCGGTCCTGTGTGATAAAGTTTACTATGCTGCTGTATCTAAGCCAATCATGCGTGATATAGTCCCAAAAGCTCAACCACGACTACATTCCCCATCATGAAATGTTAGAGTTACATTATGTACAATACAACTCCCTTAATCTGGAAGGTCTACAATCCCTGCTTGTCTGGTTGGTCCTGTATGGTCATGATCAGAAACCAGAAGTATAAGTTCTGGACCATTAAGGTCAGTAGTCAGAAGCCACTAATAGCTCCAAAAATATTGTCTTAGGTTGAGTGGGAGAAAACTGGCCGTTTAATGCAGTTGTTCGAAGCTCAAACACTAGGACAGTCCTGGAAATTTTTGTTAACCACGACATTTCCATGATTATTGGCCAAGTCGACAATACTGGTTCCTAAGTCAAGTGCCCAGGACTAGCTGATGTTACTGGTCCATGGACATCATGACTCTTGTTACTAAATCGCCAATGAGATGATGGGTTACATTAATTATTTTACCAAAATATCCTCCTCAACCATGGACATCAATCTTCCGTTGGTGTCTGGTGGATTTATTGGTGGTACCAACGAGCGTGGTCAGACGGTGAAACATTAATGGTTAATACGTTTGGTTTTACTCAACAACAGTCAACGGCAGTGGTGTAGAATTAATGGCTGGATGGTTCGCTACAATATACGGCCAGCTGCGACCATCTAAATATTGCATTAACCATGCCGAATGTTAATATTTGGCATCCAGTAACAGAAGATAAACAAAGGCTTGTTAATTATTTGTGCCTTAGCGTCGTCGGTAACCTAGGATAAACTTCTGAAGCGTGGCCTGCCGTACCCGCGCTGACGATAGCAATCAATATGAGTGAAGAACCTAGCGACGAGGGTTCTAGAGAGCCGGCGTAATATGAAGTAAGCAATAATTCTGAGCGATATCCCACCACTACGTTCTAATATGTGCTTTAAAATAATTTCAGCTTTCATTTTGTGATATCTAGTAATTACAAAGACATATTTAGTAGGAAAGAAAATGTAATTATAATAATTGGAATTAATTTGTAGTGTTGTGTAATAACTGACTACTACTAAACATTCCTCTGCCGCTAGTGATAATAGACGTCCCAGGGTACACAAACCTTAATAGCCATATAGAAAAAGCTTCTGACGGGAGGATAGGATGACCACATGGACCTCTACCCAATATATACAGGAAACTAAATCATGGGTTGTTATAAAATATCCAATATAACAAACTAGAATATATTGGGAAACATTTAAGTCCAGCTGTATCTTCTGGCCGGCACTGTTTGGATATTTCCGTGGGAATCAGTGGTTTCATATCGTGGACATTGTATTGGATCTTTCCAGTGATGGAAATATCCATAAAATACAGGAGGGTTTTGGAGACCATAGAATGTAGTGTTTGAGGAATCAGTGGGGTCTTCACTAATGGACCACCTTACTGATTGTCCTCTTCTTACATGGCTAATATCAGAATATAACACTCCGTGGAATCCCCCTTTAAATGAAGATCTACCATAAAAAGTAATAATACCATGTTACAACATTGCTAACACAGTGTGCATCATCGCGTTTATATTAAGGGGGTTCAGGCTCACGGTACCCCAACTAATATCAACTCCTGTCACGTCGATATCTAGCTGCCATTAGGTGCGATTCTCAGGTAACGTTATACAGTCCAGTGTGATGTCTTTGATAACCAGTGAATAGATTATAACTGGAACAGTACTATGATTGAATAAACCTTCATAATACTCTAGCCGGACAATTTATTAGGATGACATGATATAAGTGCAAGATGAGACATTGCTCATTCCCCTTCTTTACCCATTAAACTACAGGATTAAAAAGAAACAGCGCCACACTTGTCCGCAGGCTGTGTGTGGTATTGTAGCTCAGCCCTGTTCACTTTAATGGAGCTGAGCGGCAATACCAGACACAACTCAGGGACAGGTGTGGCGCTGTTTTTGGAAGAAGGCAGCCATGTATTTCTAATCCTGTGCAACCCCTTTAATCCGTCTTCTGATAACCAGCTGATATCACAATGAGTTGTGACCAAATGTTTATTTCAACTCTGTCTATATCGTACAGCAAAAAATTTTATGGCACCATGTACAGACACTGACATATAGGAAAACATTAGTCAAAAATCTGTTTTGCCTAGTGCAGGCCTTTGGGGTGGAGCATGACACAGGGATTCATAGAGGTTAGTCATGCTCCACCCACTAGACATAGCACAGTGTATTAGTTTTGCCTGGAGTGTTCCTTTAAGACATGCTGAAAATGCTTATTCTGGTCAGTTTAGGGCTCCTGCAATATTGGGATGGGCGGTTCCAATGCTGAATGAGCACCCGGCGCAGACACCATATGCTCTATAGGAAAAATAATTATGTACCATGTAGCTTGGCCTGAAAATCCCTGTTACCACGGCCAATGCAATTTGCAGGTTACACAGCTAACGTCTGTACACACACGATGATCACAGCTCTGCCACAATGCACGAAACTGCTTACAGACGGTCCAACGTCTCCTCTATATCGGGGTAAAGGCAGCGAGATGTTCAATTAATAACCTATATTTTAAGAGAACGGTTAAGCTGGGAAGAAATGAGAGGACTCCATATCCTGCTGACTTGGAGTTACATTGGCCAACACTTCTGAGGTCTCAAACGTATCAAGGGGCAGAGATGTACAGCTGGTTCATGAATAGTGCCAAATCATTGCAAGGCTCCACAATGCCGCATTGTGCACTGTGGAAACACAAACTATATTTAGAGATGAGGCTAAGTAGGTACAACTAAAAAGATGAATGTATGAAGGTCAGTCGCAATGAAATATTCTAATAACTTCAATTGGGAACCCTGCAGGCTGAAATATCATTTTGGGTATTTTCTGTCATTTAACACTTTAAATAAATGCAATTATTATTATTATTATTATTATTAACAACTATAATGAATGATAATCAAAATAAAAATAGTAAATAATGAATGATTATAATAAAAAATAATAAATAATGATAATAATAAAAAATAATAAATAATGATAATACATTTATATTAATAATAATAATTAAATAATGAATAAAATAATAAATACAATTATAATATTAATAACCGTAATAAAATAAAATAAATTACAATAAAACGAAGTAATAATAAAATAAATCTAATGTTAATTGTTTGCATATACTTATTACAGTGTACATATGCAAAATTATATATATTTTTTGCAATATCTAAATAATTTTATGCAATATATAAGCTGAATGTCTATATTGTCAAGCGGATTTTTAGTGCTAAATTTAACATAGATATTATATATAAAATTAAGATAGATAGATAGATAGATAGATAGATAGATAGATAGATAGATAGATAGATAGATAGATAGATAGATAGATAGATAGATGATAGATAGATGATAGATAGATAGATAGATAGATAGATAGATAGATAGATAGATAGATAGATAGATAGATAGATAGATAGATATGAGATAGATAGATATGAGATAGATAGATAGATAGATAGATAGATAGATAGATAGATAGATAGATAGATAGATAGATAGATAGATAGATAGATAGATAGGGGATAGATAGATAGATAGATAGATATGAGATAGATAGATAGATAGATAGATAGATAGATAGATAGATAGATAGATAGATAGATAGATAGATAGATAGATAGATAGATAGATAGGGGATAGATAGATAGATAGATATGAGATAGATAGATAGATAGATAGATAGATAGATAGATAGATAGATAGATAGATAGATAGATAGATAGATAGATAGATAGATAGATAGATAGATAGATAGATAGATAGATATGAGATAGATAGATATGAGATAGATAGATATGAGATAGATAGATAGATAGATAGATAGATAGATAGATAGATAGATAGATAGATAGATAGATATGAGATAGATAGATATCTGGAACCAAGGCCTTATAACACCAATCCACAAGAGTGGGGACAGGTACGACCCGGCCAACTACCGAGGGATATGTGTCAGCAGCAACCTGGGGAAACTGTTCAGCAGCATCCTGAATAAGAGAATCCTCAGCTTCCTCACCCAGCACAATGTCCTCCACCAAAGCCAAGCTGGGTTCATGCCAAACCACCGCACCACTGACCACATCTACACCCTGCGCAGCCTCATCAAGAGCCACGTCCACAATACAAAGCATGGGAAGATTTACGCCTGTTTTGTGGACTTTAAGAAGGCCTTTGACTCAGTGTGGCACCCGGGCCTATTCCTGAAACTGCTGCAGAGCGGAATAGGAGGTAAAACCTATGACGTCATCAGAAGCTCCTACACAGACAACAGATGCAGCGTGAAGGTGAACGGGAGAAGAACGGCTGATTTCCAGCAGAGCCGAGGAGTCAGACAAGGCTGCAGCCTCAGTCCAACGCTCTTCAACATCTACATCAATGAACTGGCCACAGCTCTGGAATCCTCCTCAGCACCAGGTCTCGCCCTCCATGACACCCAGGTGAAATTCCTGTTGTATGCAGATGACCTTCTGTTACTATCACCAACCGAGAAAGGTCTCCAAGACAACCTGCAAATCCTAGAAAAATTCAGCTCCACGTGGGCACTACCCATCAATGCAAAGAAAACCAACATCATGGTGTTCCAGAAGAGAAACTCAAAATCCCCCAGGCACCCGACCTTCACACTAAATAACGCCACAATCACAGCGACCGACAGGTACACTTACCTGGGCCTAGAAATCAACCAATCAGGAAGCTTTAAACAAGCCATAGAGATTCTGAAAGACAAGGCGTGCAAAACCTTCTATGCCATCAGAAGAAAACTCTATCACCTCAAACCACCAGTGACGGTCTGGCTGAAAATCTTTGACTCCATCATCTCCCCAATCCTCCTGTATGCCAGTGAAGTCTGGGGTCCGGACACATACCCAGACTGGTCAAGGTGGGATTCCAGCCCAACAGAAATCTTCCACCTAGAATTCTGCAAACACCTTCTCCAAGTCCATCGGAGCACCTCAAATAGTGCCTGTCGGGCAGAACTGGGCAGATTCCCACTACACCTCACAATCCAGAAGAGGGCGCTATCATTCTGGGCCCATCTACACAGCAGCAGGCAAAGTTCCTATCACCATAAAGCCCTGTTACACCAAGGGGTCCCAGGTAAACCAGGCCCCCCAGAACATCTCACCCTGACCCGGCCTGAAGAAAATGTCACTCAGCGCGGCCTCACAAAAGCCGAAATCAAGAAGACAATAAACGAGAACCAAGAGGAATATATCAGTGACTGGAGGAACGACATAAAGACATCCCAGAAACTGACAATATACCGGAGTCTACAGCGGGAATATAAACTGGCGCCATATCTGGAGAAACTGCCAAACCACAGAGACAGACAGATCCTGAGCCGCTACAGACTGAGCGCCCACAACCTGCTCATCGAATCCGGGCGCCACAGACAGACCTACAAGCCCAGGGAGAGCCGACTGTGCCAACAGTGCGACCAGGAGGCCGTGGAGGATGAGACCCACTTCCTGCTACACTGCTCCAAATACTCAGCAGTGAGGGACACTCACTTCAGGAGACTCTCTGATCTCTTACCGGACTTCAGCTCCATGGAAGAGGAAGAGAAACTCTACATCCTGCTGGGTGAAGAGGAAACCACAGTGGGCACAGCGGCACAATATGTCACTGCATGCCATAAACTGAGAGAGACATGATATGCCATGGACTTGTATAACCCCGACCCTAGATGTGTCCCTATCCCCAAGCCCTCAGTCCCTATCCCTCATTCCCTTACTTCTTACTTGCTTTGGCAATGCTAATATGTATTTGGTCCTGCCAATAAAGCTTCTTTGAATTGAATTGAATTGATAGATAGATAGATAGATAGATAGATAGATAGATAGATAGATAGATAGATAGATAGATAGATAGATAGATAGATAGATAGATAGATAGATAGATAGATAGATAGATAGATAGATATGAGATAGATAGATAGATAGATAGATAGATAGATAGATAGATAGATAGATAGATAGATAGATATGAGATAGATAGATATGAGATAGATAGATATGAGATAGATAGATGATAGATAGATGATAGATAGATAGATAGATAGATAGATAGATAGATAGATAGATAGATAGATAGATAGATAGATAGATAGATAGATAGATAGATATGAGATAGATAGATGATAGATAGATAGATAGATAGATAGATAGATAGATAGATAGATAGATAGATAGATAGATAGATAGATAGATAGATAGATATTAGATAGAATTAGGGTCCGCTCTACTAGATGCATAAAGGTGCAAAAAACCTAAGATACCATAGGGCAGATCTCAGAAATGATGACAGAAGGAGAAGGTGATAAGAGATTTGTCTTGTCAGTAAATGGGTAGGAGTAAATATTGCACGGACCACGGTATAAGTATCATGTTATTGTACGTACACATTACCGCAAGGTTAACGCCAATGAACCTGACATCGGTGGAACCCAAAATAATCCATTCAAGAGAGACGTAAGATATAATTGCTGTTTTCTCTATGTATTTTTCCTTCAGTTACACTGCCATAATGATTCTACATAACAGATTGAATAAAGTGCTGTTGTGACAGGTGGTAGAATTCAGCTAGTAAGCATAGAGACAGGGTTCAATTTAGTTTGTGAATCCTTTAATTGTTGTGCAGCTAATTAAAGTAGCTTCTTTACACTCGCAAGTGTTTACCGCAGCTAGTATGCATACATGAAAAATTAAATTGTGCCTTCAAGGGCTGAGAAGTATAGAAAAAAAAAAATCATAGCTCAGGCTGCAAACATCCTCACCAGTAGCAAATCGACGCGTTTCACAATTGGAATTTGTAAAACTTTTTGCTAAGCAAATATAGAGCTAATTAGAAGTGTTCGTTGGACCAATTAACATTTAAATAAATAAGCCATATTGCACATTTCACAGTCTTTATTTAATGATGCTCCCTAACTCATCGGGAAAAAAAATTCCTTTAAGTACGAAAAAAAAAAAGACACAAAAAACAAAACACATGTCACAAAATGAAAGACGGGGAACGAGAGCGAAGCGATCTGCCTTCTACTTTATTCTTCCTCCCTTGAAGTCTTTAGTCAACGGTAAGACCCGTTATTGGAATAAAAAGAAGGAATCATCCTCGCTTCATCTCGTCAAGTTCTCTCTCAATGTCTTTGAATCAAAACCGGGAGAACATATTTGATAACTATTTAATCTCGTCTCTGTTGTTCTGTCTGTTGACAAACCGTCGGTTTCCTTTAGTGAAGTGATCAGAAAAGTAAAGACCTGGACATTTCCACTCTGCCCCTCAACTTCAAACATTCGAGGGGAGTTCTAAGATATCTTTAGACTCTTGCTTTGGCGCTTCATAAGGCTTTGATTTCTTATGAAACAGGACTAGTAATGGGGGAACCACTCAACTTGTTTCCTCTCCTACATTATCTAACGTCATACAGACACCAACAAGATTGTATAGACTAATAACGTAGTGGAATCAAAGTATCTCCTTGTATATAGTGATATGGAGAATGCTGGTATAACCTGGGTATCTTCTGTATATAATTATATATGTACAGCTGGTATAAGTTATACATCTTCTTGTATATAGTGATATGGAGCATGCTGGTATAACCTGGGTAACTTCTGTATATAATTATATATGTACAGCTGGTATAAGTTATACATCTTCTTGTATATAGTGATATGGAGCATGCTGGTATAACCTGGGTATCTTCTGTATATAATTATATATGTACAGCTGGTATAAGTTATACATCTTCTTGTATATAGTGATATGGAGCATGCTGGTATAACCTCAGCATCTTCTGTATATAATTATATATGTACAGCTGGTATAAGTTATACATCTTCTTGTATATAGTGATATGGAGCATGCTGGTATAACCTGGACATCTTCTGTATATAATTATATATGTACAGCTGGTATAAGTTACACATCTTCTTGTATATAGTGATATGGAGCATGCTGGTATAACCTGGGTATCCCCTGTATATAATTATATATGTACGGCTGGTATAAGTTACACATATTCTTGTATATAGTGATATGGAGCATGCTGGTATAACCTGGGTATCTCCTGTATATAATTATATATGTACAGCTGGTATAAGTTATACATCTTCTTGTATATAGTGATATGGAGCATGCTGGTATAACCTGGGTATCTCCTGTATATAATTATATATGTACAGCTGGTATAAGTTACACATCTTCTTGTATATAGTGATATGGAGCATGCTGGTATAACCTGGGTATCTTCTGTATATAATTATATATGTACAGCTGGTATAAGTTATACATCTTCTTGTATACAGTGATATGGAGCATGCTGGTATAACCTGGGTATCTTCTGTATATAATTATATATGTACAGCTGGTATAAGTTACACATCTTCTTGTATATAGTGATATGGAGCATGCTGGTATAACAAGGGTTTCTTCTGTATATAATTATATATGTACAGCTGGTATAAGTTAAACATCTTCTTGTATATACTGATATGGAGCATGCTGGTATAACCTGGGTATCTTCTCTATATAATTATATATGTACAGCTGGTAACAGTTATACATCTTCTTGTATATAGTGATATGGAGCATGTTGGTATAACCTGGGTATCTCCTGTATATAATTATATATGTAGAGCTGGTATAAGTTATACATCTTCTTGTATATAATGATATGGAGCATGCTGGTATAACCTGGGTATCTTCTGTATATAATTATGTATGTACAGCTGGTATAAGTTCCACATCTTCTTGTATATAGTAATATGGAGCATGCTGGTACAACATGGGTATCTTCTGTATATAACTATATATGTACAGCTGGTATAAGTTGTAGATCTTCTTGTCTATAGTGATATGGAGCATGCTGGTATAACCTGGGTATCTCCTGTATATAATTATATATGTACAGCTCGTATAAGTTATAGATCTTCTTGTATATAGTGATATGGAGCATGCTGGTATAACCCGGGTATCTTCTGTATATAATTATATATGTACAGCTGGTATAAGTTATACATCTTCTTGTATACAGTGATATGGAGCATGCTGGTATAACCCGGGTATCTTCTGTATATAATTATATATGTACAGCTGGTATAAGTTATACATCTTCTTGCATATAGTGATATGGAGCATGCTGGTATAACCTGAGTATCTTCTGTATATAATTATATATGTACAGCTGGTATAAGTTATACATCTTCTTGTATATAGTGATATGGAGCATGCTGGTATAACCTGGGCATCTTCTGTATATAATTATATATGTACAGCTGATATAAGTTATACATCTTCTTGTATATAGTGATATGGAGCATGCTGGTATAACCTGGACATCTTCTGTATATAATTATATATGTACAGCTGGTATAAGTTACACATCTTCTTGTATATAGTGATATGGAGCATGCTGGTATAACCTGGGTATCCCCTGTATATAATTATATATGTACGGCTGGTATAAGTTATACATCTTCTTGTATACAGTGGTATGGAGCATGCTGGTATAACCTGGGTATCTTCTCTATATAATTATATATGTACAGCTGGTAACAGTTATACATCTTCTTGTATATAATGATATGGAGCATGCTGGTATAACCTGGGTATCTTCTGTATATAATTATGTATGTACAGCTGGTATAAGTTATACATCTTCTTGTATATAGTGATATGGAGCATGCTGGTATAACCTGGGTATCTTCTGTATATAATTATATATGTACAGCTGGTATAAGTTCCACATCTTCTTGTATATAGTAATAGGGAGCATGCTGGTACAACCTGGGTATCTTCTGTATATAATTATATATGTACAGCTGGTATAAGTTATACATCTTCTTGTATATAGTGATATGGAGCATGCTGGTATAACCTGGGTATCTCCTGTATATAATTATATATGTAGAGCTGGTATAAGTTATACATCTTCTTGTATATAGTGATATAGAGCATGCTGGTATAACCCGGGTATCTTCTGTATATAATTATATATGTACAGCTGGTATAAGTTATACATCTTCTTGTATATAGTGATATGGAGCATGCTTGTATAACCTGGGTATCTTCTGTATATAACTATATATGTACAGCTGGTATAAGTTGTTGATCTTCTTGTCTATAGTGATATGGAGCATGCTGGTATAACCTGGGTATCTCCTGTATATAATTATATATGTACAGCTGGTATAAGTTATAGATCTTCTTGTATATAGTGATATGGAGCATGCTGGAATAACCCGGGTATCTTCTGTATATAATTATATATGTACAGCTGGTATAAGTTATACATCTTCTTGTATACAGTGATATGGAGCATGCTGGTATAACCTGGGTATCTTCTGTGTATAATTATATATGTACAGCTGGTATAAGTTATACATCTTCTTGTATATAGTGATATGGAGCATGCTGGTATAACCTGGGTATCTTCTGTATATAATTATATATGTACAGCTGGTATAAGTTATACATCTTCTTGTATATAGTGATATGTAGCATTCTGGTATAACCTGGGTATCTTCTGTATATAATTATATATGTACAGCTGGTATAAGTTATACATCTTCTTGTATATAGTGATATGGAGCATGCTGGTATAACCTGGGTATCTCCTGTATAGAATTATACATGTACAGCGGGTATAAGTTATACATCTTCTTGTATCAAGTGATATGGAGCATGCTGGTATAACCTGGGTATCTTCTGTATATAATTATATATGTACAGCTGGTATAAGTTATACATCTTCTTGTATATAGTGATATGGAGCATGCTGGTATAACCTGGGTATCTTCTCTATATAATTATATATGTACAGCTGGTAACAGTTATATATCTTCTTGTATATAGTGATATGGAGCATGCTGGTATAACCTGGGTATCTCCTGTATATAATTATATATGTAGAGCTGGTATAAGTTATACATCTTCTTGTATATAATGATATGGAGCATGCTGGTATAACCTGGGTATCTTCTGTATATAATTATGTATGTACAGCTGGTATAAGTTATACATCTTCTTGTATATAGTGATATGGAGCATGCTGGTATAACCTGGGTATCTTCTGTATATAATTATATATGTACAGCTGGTATAAGTTCCACATCTTCTTGTATATAGTAATAGGGAGCATGCTGGTACAACCTGGGTATCTTCTGTATATAATTATATATGTACAGCTGGTATAAGTTATACATCTTCTTGTATCTAGTGATATGGAGCATGCTGGTATAACCTGGGTATCTTCTGTATATAATTATATATGTACAGCTGCTATAAAATATGCATCTTCTTGTATATAGTGATATAGAGCATGCTGGTATAACCCGGGTATCTTCTGTATATAATTATATATGTACAGCTGGTATAAGTTATACATCTTCTTGTATATAGTGATATGGAGCATGCTTGTATAACCTGGGTATCTTCTGTATATAATTATATATGTACAGCTGGTATAAGTTATACAACTTCTTGTATATAGTGATATGGAGCATGCTGGTATAACCTGGGTATCTTCTGTATATAACTATATATGTACAGCTGGTATAAGTTGTAGATCTTCTTGTCTATAGTGATATGGAGCATGCTGGTATAACCTGGGTATCTCCTGTATATAATTATATATGTACAGCTGGTATAAGTTATAGATCTTCTTGTATATAGTGATATGGAGCATGCTGGAATAACCCGGGTATCTTCTGTATATAATTATATATGTACAGCTGGTATAAGTTATACATCTTCTTGTATACAGTGATATGGAGCATGCTGGTATAACCTGGGTATCTTCTGTGTATAATTATATATGTACAGCTGGTATAAGTTATACATCTTCTTGTATACAGTGGTATGGAGCATGCTGGAATAACCTGGGGATCTTCTGTATATAATTATATATGTACAGCTGGTATAAGTTATAGATCTTCTTGTATATAGTGATATGGAGCATGCTGGTATAACCTGGGTATCTCCTGTATATAATTATATATGTACAGCTGGTATAAGTTATACATCTTGTATATAGTGATATGGAGCATGCTGGTATAACCTGGGTATCTTCTGTATATAATTATATATGTATAGCTGGTATAAGTTATATATCTTGTATATAGTGATATGGAGCATGCTGGTATAACCTGGGTATCTTCTGTATATAATTATATATGTATAGCTGGTATAAGTTATATATCTTCTTGTATATAGTGATAAGGAGCATGCTGGTATAACCTGGGTATCTTCTGTATATAATTATATATGTACAGCTGGTATAAGTTATACATCTTCCTGTATATAGTGATATGGAGCATGCTGGTATAACCTGGGCGTCTTCTGTATATAATTATATATGTACAGCTGGTATAAGTTATACATCTTCTTGTATATAGTGATATGGAGCATGCTGGTATAACCTGGGTATCTTCTGTATATAATTATATATGTACAGCTGGTATAAGTTACACATCTTCTTGTATATAGTGATATGGAGCATGCTGGTATAACAAGGGTTTCTTCTGTATATAATTATATATGTACAGCTGGTATAAGTTAAACATCTTCTTGTATATACTGATATGGAGCATGCTGGTATAACCTGGGTATCTTCTCTATATAATTATATATGTACAGCTGGTAACAGTTATACATCTTCTTGTATATAGTGATATGGAGCATGTTGGTATAACCTGGGTATCTCCTGTATATAATTATATATGTAGAGCTGGTATAAGTTATACATCTTCTTGTATATAATGATATGGAGCATGCTGGTATAACCTGGGTATCTTCTGTATATAATTATGTATGTACAGCTGGTATAAGTTCCACATCTTCTTGTATATAGTAATATGGAGCATGCTGGTACAACATGGGTATCTTCTGTATATAATTATATATGTACAGCTGGTATAAGTTATACATCTTCTTGTATATAGTGATACGGAGCATGCTGGTATAACCTGGGTATCTTCTGTATATAACTATATATGTACAGCTGGTATAAGTTGTAGATCTTCTTGTCTATAGTGATATGGAGCATGCTGGTATAACCTGGGTATCTCCTGTATATAATTATATATGTACAGCTCGTATAAGCTATAGATCTTCTTGTATATAGTGATATGGAGCATGCTGGTATAACCCGGGTATCTTCTGTATATAATTATATATGTACAGCTGGTATAAGTTATACATCTTCTTGTATACAGTGATATGGAGCATGCTGGTATAACCCGGGTATCTTCTGTATATAATTATATATGTACAGCTGGTATAAGTTATACATCTTCTTGCATATAGTGATATGGAGCATGCTGGTATAACCTGAGTATCTTCTGTATATAATTATATATGTACAGCTGGTATAAGTTATACATCTTCTTGTATATAGTGATATGGAGCATGCTGGTATAACCTGGGCATCTTCTGTATATAATTATATATGTACAGCTGATATAAGTTATACATCTTCTTGTATATAGTGATATGGAGCATGCTGGTATAACCTGGACATCTTCTGTATATAATTATATATGTACAGCTGGTATAAGTTACACATCTTCTTGTATATAGTGATATGGAGCATGCTGGTATAACCTGGGTATCCCCTGTATATAATTATATATGTACGGCTGGTATAAGTTATACATCTTCTTGTATACAGTGGTATGGAGCATGCTGGTATAACCTGGGTATCTTCTCTATATAATTATATATGTACAGCTGGTAACAGTTATACATCTTCTTGTATATAGTGATATGGAGCATGCTGGTATAACCTGGGTATCTCCTGTATATAATTATATATGTAGAGCTGGTATAAGTTATACATCTTCTTGTATATAATGATATGGAGCATGCTGGTATAACCTGGGTATCTTCTGTATATAATTATGTATGTACAGCTGGTATAAGTTATACATCTTCTTGTATATAGTGATATGGAGCATGCTGGTATAACCTGGGTATCTTCTGTATATAATTATATATGTACAGCTGGTATAAGTTCCACATCTTCTTGTATATAGTAATAGGGAGCATGCTGGTACAACCTGGGTATCTTCTGTATACAATTATATATGTACAGCTGGTATAAGTTATACATCTTCTTGTATATAGTGATATGGAGCATGCTGGTATAACCTGGGTATCTCCTGTATATAATTATATATGTAGAGCTGGTATAAGTTATACATCTTCTTGTATATAGTGATATAGAGCATGCTGGTATAACCCGGGTATCTTCTGTATATAATTATATATGTACAGCTGGTATAAGTTATACATCTTCTTGTATATAGTGATATGGAGCATGCTTGTATAACCTGGGTATCTTCTGTATATAATTATATATGTACAGCTGGTATAAGTTATACATCTTCTTGTATATAGTGATATGGAGCATGCTGGTATAACCTGGGTAACTTCTGTATATAATTATATATGTACAGCTGGTATAAGTTCCACATCTTCTTGTATATAGTAATAGGGAGCATGCTGGTATAACCTGGGTATCTTCTGTATATAATTATATATGTACAGCTGGTATAAGTTATACATCTTCTTGCATATAGTGATATGGAGCATGCTGGTATAACCTGAGTATCTTCTGTATATAATTATATATGTACAGCTGGTATAAGTTATACATCTTCTTGTATATAGTAATATGGAGCATGCTGGTATAACCTGGGTATCTTCTGTATATAATTATATATGTACAGCTGGTATAAGTTATACATCTTCTTGCATATAGTGATATGGAGCATGCTGGTATAACCTGAGTATCTTCTGTATATAATTATATATGTACAGCTGGTATAAGTTATACATCTTCTTGTATATAGTGATATGGAGCATGCTGGTATAACCTCAGCATCTTCTGTATATAATTATATATGTACAGCTGGTATAAGTTATACATCTTCTTGTATATAGTGATATGGAGCATGCTGGTATAACCTGGACATCTTCTGTATATAATTATATATGTACAGCTGGTATAAGTTACACATCTTCTTGTATATAGTGATATGGAGCATGCTGGTATAACCTGGGTATCCCCTGTATATAATTATATATGTACGGCTGGTATAAGTTACACATATTCTTGTATATAGTGATATGGAGCATGCTGGTATAACCTGGGTATCTCCTGTATATAATTATATATGTACAGCTGGTATAAGTTATACATCTTCTTGTATATAGTGATATGGAGCATGCTGGTATAACCTGGGTATCTTCTGTATATAATTATATATGTACAGCTGGTATAAGTTATACATCTTCTTGTATACAGTGATATGGAGCATGCTGGTATAACCTGGGTATCTTCTGTATATAATTATATATGTACAGCTGGTATAAGTTACACATCTTCTTGTATATAGTGATATGGAGCATGCTGGTATAACAAGGGTTTCTTCTGTATATAATTATATATGTACAGCTGGTATAAGTTAAACATCTTCTTGTATATACTGATATGGAGCATGCTGGTATAACCTGGGTATCTTCTCTATATAATTATATATGTACAGCTGGTAACAGTTATACATCTTCTTGTATATAGTGATATGGAGCATGTTGGTATAACCTGGGTATCTCCTGTATATAATTATATATGTAGAGCTGGTATAAGTTATACATCTTCTTGTATATAATGATATGGAGCATGCTGGTATAACCTGGGTATCTTCTGTATATAATTATGTATGTACAGCTGGTAGAAGTTCCACATCTTCTTGTATATAGTAATATGGAGCATGCTGGTACAACATGGGTATCTTCTGTATATAATTATATATGTACAGCTGGTATAAGTTATACATCTTCTTGTATATAGTGATATGGAGCATGCTGGTATAACCTGGGTATCTTCTGTATATAACTATATATGTACAGCTGGTATAAGTTGTAGATCTTCTTGTCTATAGTGATATGGAGCATGCTGGTATAACCTGGGTATCTCCTGTATATAATTATATATGTACAGCTCGTATAAGTTATAGATCTTCTTGTATATAGTGATATGGAGCATGCTGGTATAACCCGGGTATCTTCTGTATATAATTATATATGTACAGCTGGTATAAGTTATACATCTTCTTGTATACAGTGATATGGAGCATGCTGGTATAACCCGGGTATCTTCTGTATATAATTATATATGTACAGCTGGTATAAGTTATACATCTTCTTGCATATAGTGATATGGAGCATGCTGGTATAACCTGAGTATCTTCTGTATATAATTATATATGTACAGCTGGTATAAGTTATACATCTTCTTGTATATAGTGATATGGAGCATGCTGGTATAACCTGGGCATCTTCTGTATATAATTATATATGTACAGCTGATATAAGTTATACATCTTCTTGTATATAGTGATATGGAGCATGCTGGTATAACCTGGACATCTTCTGTATATAATTATATATGTACAGCTGGTATAAGTTACACATCTTCTTGTATATAGTGATATGGAGCATGCTGGTATAACCTGGGTATCCCCTGTATATAATTATATATGTACGGCTGGTATAAGTTATACATCTTCTTGTATACAGTGGTATGGAGCATGCTGGTATAACCTGGGTATCTTCTCTATATAATTATATATGTACAGCTGGTAACAGTTATACATCTTCTTGTATATAGTGATATGGAGCATGCTGGTATAACCTGGGTATCTCCTGTATATAATTATATATGTAGAGCTGGTATAAGTTATACATCTTCTTGTATATAATGATATGGAGCATGCTGGTATAACCTGGGTATCTTCTATATATAATTATGTATGTACAGCTGGTATAAGTTATACATCTTCTTGTATATAGTGATATGGAGCATGCTGGTATAACCTGGGTATCTTCTGTATATAATTATATATGTACAGCTGGTATAAGTTCCACATCTTCTTGTATATAGTAATAGGGAGCATGCTGGTACAACCTGGGTATCTTCTGTATATAATTATATATGTACAGCTGGTATAAGTTATACATCTTCTTGTATATAGTGATATGGAGCATGCTGGTATAACCTGGGTATCTCCTGTATATAATTATATATGTAGAGCTGGTATAAGTTATACATCTTCTTGTATATAGTGATATAGAGCATGCTGGTATAACCCGGGTATCTTCTGTATATAATTATATATGTACAGCTGGTATAAGTTATACATCTTCTTGTATATAGTGATATGGAGCATGCTTGTATAACCTGGGTATCTTCTGTATATAATTATATATGTACAGCTGGTATAAGTTATACAACTTCTTGTATATAGTGATATGGAGCATGCTGGTATAACCTGGGTATCTTCTGTATATAACTATATATGTACAGCTGGTATAAGTTGTAGATCTTCTTGTCTATAGTGATATGGAGCATGCTGGTATAACCTGGGTATCTCCTGTATATAATTATATATGTACAGCTGGTATAAGTTATAGATCTTCTTGTATATAGTGATATGGAGCATGCTGGAATAACCCGGGTATCTTCTGTATATAATTATATATGTACAGCTGGTATAAGTTATACATCTTCTTGTATACAGTGATATGGAGCATGCTGGTATAACCTGGGTATCTTCTGTGTATAATTATATATGTACAGCTGGTATAAGTTATACATCTTCTTGTATATAGTGATATGGAGCATGCTGGTATAACCTGGGTATCTTCTGTATATAATTATATATGTACAGCTGGTATAAGTTATACATCTTCTTGTATATAGTGATATGGAGCATTCTGGTATAACCTGGGTATCTTCTGTATATAATTATATATGTACAGCTGGTATAAGTTATACATCTTCTTGTATATAGTGATATGGAGCATGCTGGTATAACCTGGGTATCTCCTGTATAGAATTATACATGTACAGCGGGTATAAGTTATACATCTTCTTGTATCAAGTGATATGGAGCATGCTGGTATAACCTGGGTATCTTCTGTATATAATTATATATGTACAGCTGGTATAAGTTATACATCTTCTTGTATATAGTGATATGGAGCATGCTGGTATAACCTGGGTATCTGGTCTATATAATTATATATGTACAGCTGGTAACAGTTATATATCTTCTTGTATATAGTGATATGGAGCATGCTGGTATAACCTGGGTATCTCCTGTATATAATTATATATGTAGAGCTGGTATAAGTTATACATCTTCTTGTATATAATGATATGGAGCATGCTGGTATAACCTGGGTATCTTCTGTATATAATTATGTATGTACAGCTGGTATAAGTTATACATCTTCTTGTATATAGTGATATGGAGCATGCTGGTATAACCTGGGTATCTTCTGTATATAATTATATATGTACAGCTGGTATAAGTTCCACATCTTCTTGTATATAGTAATAGGGAGCATGCTGGTACAACCTGGGTATCTTCTGTATATAATTATATATGTACAGCTGGTATAAGTTATACATCTTCTTGTATCTAGTGATATGGAGCATGCTGGTATAACCTGGGTATCTTCTGTATATAATTATATATGTACAGCTGCTATAAAATATGCATCTTCTTGTATATAGTGATATAGAGCATGCTGGTATAACCCGGGTATCTTCTGTATATAATTATATATGTACAGCTGGTATAAGTTATACATCTTCTTGTATATAGTGATATGGAGCATGCTTGTATAACCTGGGTATCTTCTGTATATAATTATATATGTACAGCTGGTATAAGTTATACAACTTCTTGTATATAGTGATATGGAGCATGCTGGTATAACCTGGGTATCTTCTGTATATAACTATATATGTACAGCTGGTATAAGTTGTAGATCTTCTTGTCTATAGTGATATGGAGCATGCTGGTATAACCTGGGTATCTCCTGTATATAATTATATATGTACAGCTGGTATAAGTTATAGATCTTCTTGTATATAGTGATATGGAGCATGCTGGAATAACCCGGGTATCTTCTGTATATAATTATATATGTACAGCTGGTATAAGTTATACATCTTCTTGTATACAGTGATATGGAGCATGCTGGTATAACCTGGGTATCTTCTGTGTATAATTATATATGTACAGCTGGTATAAGTTATACATCTTCTTGTATACAGTGTTATGGAGCATGCTGGAATAACCTGGGGATCTTCTGTATATAATTATATATGTACAGCTGGTATAAGTCATAAATCTTCTTGTATATAGTGATATGGAACATGCTGGTATAACCTGGGCATCTTCTGTATATAATTATATATGTACAGCTGGTATAAGTTATACATCTTGTATATAGTGATATGGAGCATGCTGGTATAACCTGGGTATCTTCTGTATATAATTATATATGTATAGCTGGTATAAGTTATATATCTTCTTGTATATAGTGATAAGGAGCATGCTGGTATAACCTGGGTATCTTCTGTATATAATATATATGTATGGCTGGTATAAGTTATAGATCTTCTTGTATATAGTGATATGGAGCATGCTGGTATAACCTGGGTATCTCCTGTATATAATTATATATGTACAGCTGGTATAAGTTATACATCTTGTATATAGTGATATGGAGCATGCTGGTATAACCTGGGTATCTTCTGTATATAATTATATATGTATAGCTGGTATAAGTTATATATCTTGTATATAGTGATATGGAGCATGCTGGTATAACCTGGGTATCTTCTGTATATAATTATATATGTATAGCTGGTATAAGTTATATATCTTCTTGTATATAGTGATAAGGAGCATGCTGGTATAACCTGGGTATCTTCTGTATATAATTATATATGTACAGCTGGTATAAGTTATACATCTTCCTGTATATAGTGATATGGAGCATGCTGGTATAACCTGGGCGTCTTCTGTATATAATTATATATGTACAGCTGGTATAAGTTATACATCTTCTTGTATATAGTGATATGGAGCATGCTGGTATAACCTGGGTATCTTCTGTATATAATTATATATGTACAGCTGGTATAAGTTACACATCTTCTTGTATATAGTGATATGGAGCATGCTGGTATAACAAGGGTTTCTTCTGTATATAATTATATATGTACAGCTGGTATAAGTTAAACATCTTCTTGTATATACTGATATGGAGCATGCTGGTATAACCTGGGTATCGTCTCTATATAATTATATATGTACAGCTGGTAACAGTTATACATCTTCTTGTATATAGTGATATGGAGCATGTTGGTATAACCTGGGTATCTCCTGTATATAATTATATATGTAGAGCTGGTATAAGTTATACATCTTCTTGTATATAATGATATGGAGCATGCTGGTATAACCTGGGTATCTTCTGTATATAATTATGTATGTACAGCTGGTATAAGTTCCACATCTTCTTGTATATAGTAATATGGAGCATGCTGGTACAACATGGGTATCTTCTGTATATAATTATATATGTACAGCTGGTATAAGTTATACATCTTCTTGTATATAGTGATATGGAGCATGCTGGTATAACCTGGGTATCTTCTGTATATAACTATATATGTACAGCTGGTATAAGTTGTAGATCTTCTTGTCTATAGTGATATGGAGCATGCTGGTATAACCTGGGTATCTCCTGTATATAATTATATATGTACAGCTCGTATAAGTTATAGATCTTCTTGTATATAGTGATATGGAGCATGCTGGTATAACCCGGGTATCTTCTGTATATAATTATATATGTACAGCTGGTATAAGTTATACATCTTCTTGTATACAGTGATATGGAGCATGCTGGTATAACCCGGGTATCTTCTGTATATAATTATATATGTACAGCTGGTATAAGTTATACATCTTCTTGCATATAGTGATATGGAGCATGCTGGTATAACCTGAGTATCTTCTGTATATAATTATATATGTACAGCTGGTATAAGTTATACATCTTCTTGTATATAGTGATATGGAGCATGCTGGTATAACCTGGGCATCTTCTGTATATAATTATATATGTACAGCTGATATAAGTTATACATCTTCTTGTATATAGTGATATGGAGCATGCTGGTATAACCTGGACATCTTCTGTATATAATTATATATGTACAGCTGGTATAAGTTACACATCTTCTTGTATATAGTGATATGGAGCATGCTGGTATAACCTGGGTATCCCCTGTATATAATTATATATGTACGGCTGGTATAAGTTATACATCTTCTTGTATACAGTGGTATGGAGCATGCTGGTATAACCTGGGTATCTTCTCTATATAATTATATATGTACAGCTGGTAACAGTTATACATCTTCTTGTATATAGTGATATGGAGCATGCTGGTATAACCTGGGTATCTCCTGTATATAATTATATATGTAGAGCTGGTATAAGTTATACATCTTCTTGTATATAATGATATGGAGCATGCTGGTATAACCTGGGTATCTTCTGTATATAATTATGTATGTACAGCTGGTATAAGTTATACATCTTCTTGTATATAGTGATATGGAGCATGCTGGTATAACCTGGGTATCTCCTGTATATAATTATATATGTACAGCTGGTATAAGTTCCACATCTTCTTGTATATAGTAATAGGGAGCATGCTGGTACAACCTGGGTATCTTCTGTATACAATTATATATGTACAGCTGGTATAAGTTATACATCTTCTTGTATATAGTGATATGGAGCATGCTGGTATAACCTGGGTATCTCCTGTATATAATTATATATGTAGAGCTGGTATAAGTTATACATCTTCTTGTATATAGTGATATAGAGCATGCTGGTATAACCCGGGTATCTTCTGTATATAATTATATATGTACAGCTGGTATAAGTTATACATCTTCTTGTATATAGTGATATGGAGCATGCTTGTATAACCTGGGTATCTTCTGTATATAATTATATATGTACAGCTGGTATAAGTTATACAACTTCTTGTATATAGTGATATGGAGCATGCTGGTATAACCTGGGTATCTTCTGTATATAACTATATATGTACAGCTGGTATAAGTTGTAGATCTTCTTGTCTATAGTGATATGGAGCATGCTGGTATAACCTGGGTATCTTCTGTATATAATTATATATGTACAGCTGGTATAAGTTATACATCTTCTTGTATATAGTGATATGGAGCATGCTGGTATAACCTGGGCATCTTCTGTATATAATTATATATGTACAGCTGATATAAGTTATACATCTTCTTGTATATAGTGATATGGAGCATGCTGGTATAACCTGGACATCTTCTGTATATAATTATATATGTACAGCTGGTATAAGTTACACATCTTCTTGTATATAGTGATATGGAGCATGCTGGTATAACCTGGGTATCCCCTGTATATAATTATATATGTACGGCTGGTATAAGTTATACATCTTCTTGTATACAGTGGTATGGAGCATGCTGGTATAACCTGGGTATCTTCTCTATATAATTATATATGTACAGCTGGTAACAGTTATACATCTTCTTGTATATAGTGATATGGAGCATGCTGGTATAACCTGGGTATCTCCTGTATATAATTATATATGTAGAGCTGGTATAAGTTATACATCTTCTTGTATATAATGATATGGAGCATGCTGGTATAACCTGGGTATCTTCTGTATATAATTATGTATGTACAGCTGGTATAAGTTATACATCTTCTTGTATATAGTGATATGGAGCATGCTGGTATAACCTGGGTATCTTCTGTATATAATTATATATGTACAGCTGGTATAAGTTCCACATCTTCTTGTATATAGTAATAGGGAGCATGCTGGTACAACCTGGGTATCTTCTGTATACAATTATATATGTACAGCTGGTATAAGTTATACATCTTCTTGTATATAGTGATATGGAGCATGCTGGTATAACCTGGGTATCTCCTGTATATAATTATATATGTAGAGCTGGTATAAGTTATACATCTTCTTGTATATAGTGATATAGAGCATGCTGGTATAACCCGGGTATCTTCTGTATATAATTATATATGTACAGCTGGTATAAGTTATACATCTTCTTGTATATAGTGATATGGAGCATGCTTGTATAACCTGGGTATCTTCTGTATATAATTATATATGTACAGCTGGTATAAGTTATACAACTTCTTGTATATAGTGATATGGAGCATGCTGGTATAACCTGGGTATCTTCTGTATATAACTATATATGTACAGCTGGTATAAGTTGTAGATCTTCTTGTCTATAGTGATATGGAGCATGCTGGTATAACCTGGGTATCTCCTGTATATAATTATATATGTACAGCTGGTATAAGTTATAGATCTTCTTGTATATAGTGATATGGAGCATGCTGGAATAACCCGGGTATCTTCTGTATATAATTATATATGTACAGCTGGTATAAGTTATACATCTTCTTGTATACAGTGATATGGAGCATGCTGGTATAACCTGGGTATCTTCTGTGTATAATTATATATGTACAGCTGGTATAAGTTATACATCTTCTTGTATATAGTGATATGGAGCATTCTGGTATAACCTGGGTATCTCCTGTATATAATTATATATGTAGAGCTGGTATAAGTTATACATCTTCTTGTATATAATGATATGGAGCATGCTGGTATAACCTGGGTATCTTCTGTATATAATTATGTATGTACAGCTGGTATAAGTTATACATCTTCTTGTATATAGTGATATGGAGCATGCTGGTATAACCTGGGTATCTTCTGTATATAATTATATATGTACAGCTGGTATAAGTTCCACATCTTCTTGTATATAGTAATAGGGAGCATGCTGGTACAACCTGGGTATCTTCTGTATATAATTATATATGTACAGCTGGTATAAGTTATACATCTTCTTGTATCTAGTGATATGGAGCATGCTGGTATAACCTGGGTATCTTCTGTATATAATTATATATGTACAGCTGCTATAAAATATGCATCTTCTTGTATATAGTGATATGGAGCATGCTGGTATAACCTGGGTATCTTCTGTATATAACTATATATGTACAGCTGGTATAAGTTGTAGATCTTCTTGTCTATAGTGATATGGAGCATGCTGGTATAACCTGGGTATCTCCTGTATATAATTATATATGTACAGCTGGTATAAGTTATAGATCTTCTTGTATATAGTGATATGGAGCATGCTGGAATAACCCGGGTATCTTCTGTATATAATTATATATGTACAGCTGGTATAAGTTATACATCTTCTTGTATACAGTGATATGGAGCATGCTGGTATAACCTGGGTATCTTCTGTGTATAATTATATATGTACAGCTGGTATAAGTTATACATCTTCTTGTATACAGTGTTATGGAGCATGCTGGAATAACCTGGGGATCTTCTGTATATAATTATATATGTACAGCTGGTATAAGTCATACATCTTCTTGTATATAGTGATATGGAGCATGCTGGTATAACCTGGGCATCTTCTGTATATAATTATATATGTACAGCTGGTATAAGTTATACATCTTCTTGTATATAGTGATATGGATCATGCTGGTATAACCTGGGTATCTTCTGTATATAATTATATATGTACAGCTGGTATAAGTTATACATCTTGTATATAGTGATATGGAGCATGCTGGTATAACCTGGGTATCTTCTGTATATAATTATATATGTATAGCTGGTATAAGTTATACAACTTCTTGTATATAGTGATATGGAGCATGCTGGTATAACCTGGGTATCTTCTGTATATAACTATATATGTACAGCTGGTATAAGTTGTAGATCTTCTTGTCTATAGTGATATGGAGCATGCTGGTATAACCTGGGTATCTCCTGTATATAATTATATATGTACAGCTGGTATAAGTTATAGATCTTCTTGTATATAGTGATATGGAGCATGCTGGAATAACCCGGGTATCTTCTGTATATAATTATATATGTACAGCTGGTATAAGTTATACATCTTCTTGTATACAGTGATATGGAGCATGCTGGTATAACCTGGGTATCTTCTGTGTATAATTATATATGTACAGCTGGTATAAGTTATACATCTTCTTGTATACAGTGTTATGGAGCATGCTGGAATAACCTGGGGATCTTCTGTATATAATTATATATGTACAGCTGGTATAAGTCATACATCTTCTTGTATATAGTGATATGGAGCATGCTGGTATAACCTGGGCATCTTCTGTATATAATTATATATGTACAGCTGGTATAAGTTATACATCTTCTTGTATATAGTGATATGGATCATGCTGGTATAACCTGGGTATCTTCTGTATATAATTATATATGTACAGCTGGTATAAGTTATACATCTTGTATATAGTGATATGGAGCATGCTGGTATAACCTGGGTATCTTCTGTATATAATTATATATGTATAGCTGGTATAAGTTATATATCTTCTTGTATATAGTGATAAGGAGCATGCTGGTATAACCTGGGTATCTTCTGTATATAATATATATGTATAGCTGGTATAAGTTATAGATCTTCTTGTATATAGTGATATGGAGCATGCTGGTATAACCTGGGTATCTCCTGTATATAATTATATATGTACAGCTGGTATAAGTTATACATCTTGTATATAGTGATATGGAGCATGCTGGTATAACCTGGGTATCTTCTGTATATAATTATATATGTATAGCTGGTATAAGTTATATATCTTGTATATAGTGATATGGAGCATGCTGGTATAACCTGGGTATCTTCTGTATATAATTATATATGTATAGCTGGTATAAGTTATATATCTTCTTGTATATAGTGATAAGGAGCATGCTGGTATAACCTGGGTATCTTCTGTATATAATTATATATGTACAGCTGGTATAAGTTATACATCTTCCTGTATATAGTGATATGGAGCATGCTGGTATAACCTGGGCGTCTTCTGTATATAATTATATATGTACAGCTGGTATAAGTTATACATCTTCTTGTATATAGTGATATGGAGCACGCTGGTATAACCTGGGTATTTTCTGTATATAATTATATATGTACAGCTGGTATAAGTTATAAATCTTCTTGTATACAGTGATATGGAGCATGCTGGTATAACCTGGGTATCTTCTGTATATAATTATATATGTACAGCTGGTATAAGTTAAATTATTGTATATAATTATTTTCATAAGTTAAAGCAGGTGTGAATTATGTAAGAGGGAAAAGGAGGTACAGGAAGATGAAATTCACTATGACAAACCTCCCTGGCACCTCTATCCTGTCAATGAACAGAGTAGATGGGCTGTTATGATGGCCAACTGCACAATACCCCTGTATATCAATGAACTTTCCTATATATAATTTCGTAGGGTCAGGTCAGGTTAAAATCATGGTGTCAGCACCAGGCAGAGGCGGTTGCAGGAATATGAAATTTGGATAATACATTAGGGAATCGTGGTATATTTAATAACTTTGGATGGGTTGGGGACGACCTCTTGAGGACCTCAAGGTCAAATTAATTGTCTGCTAGTCCGGAATATATTGGGTTATTGGAATGTTACTGAATATATATACTTTTTTTTTTTTGTTTATCCGCATCAATTTGAATGAATGCAGAAATATCCAAGTTGAGACGTTCTGACATGAATTATTCTCTTCAGAAGTGAAATTTCTCTGAGAGGCAGTAAAAAGGTCCTGGAAGAAGGAGGTCTGCTTTAAATAAACTGGCATTCAGAGTGAGCTATTCCCAAACTGCTGTTACTGGTAGCGCTTTTTTAAGCACAGCACTCCCTGAATCGGCAGCTTTCTGCTTTGAAGAATTTGCATTTGAATGTTTTTGTGTCATGGGATTTAGTAAACAGAATAAAATACCTTCCTGCTATTGTTTTGTTTTGCAAGTTTACTGCTGAGCAGATAGCATTAATGTATATGCTTCTTGCAGGAGGGAATCGCTCCACGATGCTTTATGGCTTCAGACGCTTTTGTTAATTAACCCTTCGGTGAGTGCCCCCCTTTTTTTTTTTTTTTTAGCTGAATTCATTCTATTTATCTGTCTGTTCAGCCGTCGTCCTCCTATAGACGCTCATCTACAACCTATAATAGGAGTCTGTAGAAAAGATAATAAAACATATAATGATAGGAAAAAAAAAGACTTTATTATATGCAAATGTAGAAGACGCTATTGTGTTTAGATCAATGGGGGAGGGGGATGCAAAAAATTGTGGGGAATAAAAAGTCATGTCAGAACATACGCAATTTTTTAATAAAAGTGACTCCACAGATGTGAGCGGAGAGTCGAATGTTCCTATGGCCGTACAGTATGTATAAAAGATTTTCTGTGAACAAGTGATGTGGATGGTTGGATGGAGGGGGGATGCAGTTTGATGGCACCGGCGCCGGGTTCTTGAACAATAGAGACGAGAAAAAAAAGACCCCACGACACCCATAAAAAAAAGACTCTGGTCTAACTCTATTGAAATTGAGCAGACATATGGATGGCCTAAGTAATCACATGATGAACTTCAACTCCCTGAATATCCCTCAGGAACATGAAGAACGCAGGACTGGTCCTCCGCACCACTCGTGTATTGCACCGTCCATCAAAAATGGCTCCAGGCTCCACCAACTCCCAGAAATATAGATCCTATAGATCATTTGCCACAGCACCGGTTGAGTAAAACTTTATTACAATTCGCGGATACAGTCCAGGCGATGTTTCGGCCACACAATAGGCCATTATATAGCCGAAATGTCAACCTTAGTGTATCTGCGAATTGTAATGCAATAAAGGAGAAAGTTTTACTCCATCGGTGCGATGGCAAATACTCTATTAGATCTCTCAAGATGATGATAGTCTTTACTAACTAGATAAGAAGTAGGTAGAGTTTAGCAATCATTGCTTAGCCAAAATAGTCTATCATGAAAAAAAACTAAAAATGATGTAGCAGAGCTGAGGTTAATGGGATGTTTAGGGATATCACAATGTGTTCATTGTAGTTTCTCAAAAGACTTTAAACCTATTGCATACTCTTAAAGGAACATTCCATTGAAGACTCCTACGCTGTATTGAGCCTGAGGGGGCGGGGCATGACACAAGGATTCTTTGTATCAGGCTCCATCCCTGCACTCGGCATAACTCGGTGTGACACCCATGGCCGCGGACCACCTGGATTACTCACCCCCCGATGGCCGCAGACATGGATTAGTGAGCGCTGGCCCACATCTCCTCATCAGGAGACGTCAGCGCTCCCTTCTGCTTCACTCGGTTGTGTCCCGTAGGGTGCTCACCTGAATTGTATGTTAAATTAGCCTATGATCACCCTGGACTATACGAAGGGCCCTGCCCCTTCCTTCATTGCCTGAGCATTGTTGCGTTTTTCTGTTATTCTTTGCAAATGGTCCCTTAGTGTTTTCCATTTCCCAGTGTTCCCGTACCTGCTACCTGTATCCTGTATCCCGTGCTGCCTTTTTCCTGTACCATAGAGCGTTGGAGTCGTGTTGTGCCGTATACTACGCCTTCCGTGTTATACCGCGCCTGGTGTCTGCCTGCTGTCAAGGTGCCGTCCGAGCCTATCCATCGCTACTGCCTGAATTACCACAGATATCCTTATTCGAAATATAGACATTGACTTGGTATCCTGTTGGCCAGCTGCTGTCCCGCTACGGCGGTATGGCCCAGATACCCACAGATCGTGACAATTGGTTTTGTAGAGTGGTGTGGAAGATTAACGGCTCAATGACAAATCCAGCTCTGCTATATTGATAATTGATATGTTTTTTTCAGTCTATTCAATGCCTATGGATATCATTCTATTCCTTCTCACTGGACTGATGTGAGGAGCGATGGTGGCTGTCATTAGCATATTAGACGGGCTGTTTAGCATATTATACCCTGGTTAGCGTGTTAACTATCTGTACCTCTCCCAGGTGAAAGCATTTCATGATCTGTAATTAAAAGGATGATGCATGAATGAGGTGAAAGGTTCTCATTAAGTCCGTCAGAGTCCAGACTATACGGTCCAGCAGGCCACTGTAGGGCAGCAATGAAGGTGTCTGACGATAGAAAGAATTTCAGGACCAGCGACATCTGTGCCTCATACATAAAGAATAAGATACTAATGATGTGTTGTTACCACGGGCTGGGTGTATGCTGGGAGTTGTAGTTTGGAGCAGAGTCCTGGTGCCGGAGGAAAGCATTGCACATTCTCTATTCTCATTCAGCTAGATCACACACTGAGCTCGAATTTGTGCCAACAGCAACGCCACTCAATTAACCCTCTGGCAGAGAAGAGCGCTCTATGTGGATAGTTTCCTTCCCATCTACATGACTGGGAACATCATCTGTGTCATACACCATGATGGCCGCCCGACTCCTCTGCTGGTAACGGCTTCTACAACACAAGAAAGGTGATCCCCAAACCTTTGGCTTCGTAGTTTCTTATTGTGCTGCTCAAGAAAAAAAAATCACGTGTTTATGTGCCCACAATTGTTGTTTTGACAGGAGTGTGAAGGTATTGTGTACATGAATGTGTGGCATGAAAATATCTAACCAGACTGAAAAGTAAAATCACAGTTGGTATATGTGCAGGACCCACAACACTGACACTTGGGGTACAGGTTAATGACACACTGACACTTGGGGTACAGGATAATGATACACTGACACTTGGGGTACAGGATAATGATACACTGACACTTGGGGTACAGGATAATGATACACTGACACTTGGGGTACAGGATAATGGTACACTGACACTTTGGGTACAGGATAAAGACACTGATACTTGGGGTACAGGATAATGACACGCTGACACTTGGGGAACAGAATAATGATACACTGACACTTGGGGGACAGGATAATGATACACTGACACTTGGGGGACAGGATAATGATACACTGACACTTGGGGGACAGGATAATTATATACTGACACTTGGGGCACAGGATATTGACACACTGACACTTGCGGGTACAGGACAATGACACACGGACACTTGGGGGTACAGGACAATGACACACTGATATTCAGGGGACAGGACAATGACTCACTGAAACTTGGGGTACAGGCTAAAGACACACTGACACTTTCCAATGGTTCCGAATTTGCCGGAACTGTTCCTAATTTACAGAGACAATCCTGGCAAATTACTGTTGTGGACCGTGTCCAGGCAACTTGAACTAGTGACTGCCTGTACTTGGGGTACAGGATAATGACACACTGACACTTGGGGTACAGAATAATGACACACTGACACTTGGGGTACAGCATAATGATACACTGACACTTTGGGCACAGGATAATGATACACTGACACTTGGGGTACAGGATAATGACACACTGACACTTGGGGTACAGGATAATGACACACTTACACTTGGGGTACAGGATAATGACACACTGACACTTGGGGTAGAGGATAATGATACACTGACACTTTGGGCACAGGATAATGACACACTGACACTTGGGGTACAGGATAATGACACACTGACACTTTGGGTACAGGATAATGACACTGATACTTGGGGTACAGGATAATGATACACTGACACTTGGGGTACAGGATAATGATATACTGACACTTGGGGCACAGGATATTGACACACTGACACTTGGGGGACAGGATAGTGATACACTGATACTTGGGGTACAGGATAATGTTACACTGACACTTGGGGTACAGGATAATGACACACTGACACTTTGGGCACAGGATAATGACACACTGACACTTGGGGGACAGGATAATGACACTGATACTTGGGGTACAGGATAATGATACACTGACACTTGGGGAACAGAATAATGATACACTGACACTTGGGGGACAGGATAATGATATACTGACACTTGGGGCACAGGATATTGACACACTGACACTTAGGGGTACAGGCTAAAGACTCACTAACACTTTCCAATGGTCCCGAATTTGCCGGAACTGTTCCTAATTTACAGAGACAATCCTGGCAAATTACTGTCCTGGACCGTGTCCAGGCAACTTGAACTAGTATATCTGCGTCCTCGGGCCTGCAGCCTATTTAACACTGGGGCAGGATCCCTGCGCATGCTGGCACGATGACGACACTTGATTGCGCCGGCCTACGCAAGGATCCTGTCTCGGCGCCTCATAAGGCTGCAGGACTGACAAGACTGTGGAGCTCCGTTCTTCGTGGGAACAGGGCTAGGTTTTTTTTTTATAAAGGTTTTTTTTACTTGTTTGGGGGGCGCCAGGGCACTATCTACAAAGGGGGGAGTGTGTGGCGCTATCTAAAAGGGGGATGTGTGGCACCATCTACAAGGGGGATGTGTGGCACCATCTACAAGGGAGATTTGTGACACTATCTACAAGGAGGGGTGTGGTACTAGCTACAAGTGGGTTGGTGTGGCACTATCTACAGAGGGCACTGTGGCATTATCTACAGGAAGCAGTGTGTGGCACAATCTACTGGGGGCAGCGTGGGCCACGATTTAGAAGGGGCACTGAGTGTGGAACTATCTACACTGGTTTTTAAGCTACCAGTAGTGGTCAGCACATATCGCCTCTACCTGGTGATAATTTGAGACATCACATGCCTGTATACAACAAGATAACCAGAGAGAGATACCGGCCACCATAGTAGTTGTCAGCCAAACTAGTGCAGACATTTTTGTTTGTTTATATGTATGCAGAAATTCTGGAAAGAAAGCCACGCCCACTAGCCATGCCCAATAAGTCACACCCACCAAATAAGCCACACCCTAAGTGTCCCTGAAAAAAATGACAAATGTTGGTAACTATGGGTATGGGACAATTACAATACACTTGGGGTACAGGATAATGACACACTGACACTTGGGGGACAAGATAATGATACTCTGACACTTGGGGGACAAGATATTGACACACTGACACTTGGGGGACAAGATAATGATACTCTGACACTTGGGGGACAAGATATTGACACACTGACACTTGGGGTACATGATAATGACACACTGACACTTGGGGTACCTACAACAATGACAGGTGATAGAATATTGTCAGACTGGTTCGGGGTAACAGAACATTGGGATAACAGACTAGAGTTTACAAAGGTCTATAGTTTTGAACATTTTTGTTTCGGCTCTTATCAGTGGCCCAAAATTCCAAGGAGATGGTCGGAGTAATTTACAACTGGTCCTGGTCTATGTCTCCTGCACCTCGTTTTAAATGAGGGATGATAGAACAAGACTTCAGTGACATAAGAGTAAGAAGTAGATACAGCCTTGATCACTCTGTGCCAGTGTAGTCGGTTTCACATGGCAAAAACATGGCTAACGATTGCATGTCAAGAGACCACACTGTCATCTAGAATGCCGCCCCATGTGCCCCTAGCCTTCATGTCATGACTCAATCCGCTCTCAGGCGGGTATTTGGTAAAGTGATGGACGAGGCAGCTGTCCTAGAGACAATACATATGAGCAATATACTAATGTGAGATTACACAACGCTCAAACTAAAGCTGGTGGCATAAAAGTGATTTACTTTGGTTACTGGAAAGGACGGCACAACACAGGGCGGCCTCCACGGTGACAAAGGTGATTAGGGATGATAGAAGTAATGCCGGCGCTCACACAAATCTCACATTTTCAGGACATTTGTCTTTTTCTTTTTGCTGTAAAACTAATGTAAAGCGATGATTTCTTTACATGCTGCAATGCCTTCATTTCATCTGCAGATCCGAAGCAGCATGAGATGTAAAGATAAGTTGTACGGGAGAGAAATATGACTTATGAGCCCCACTCTCGCTATTATAATGGGATATAGCCAATTCTGAATCCTTTCTTCTGCATCGGAAAATCGGTCATAAATCGGAAGAAAACTTTCAGCCGTTCCATGTGTCAGGATTCTGAGTTGACTTGTAATATTTAAGTAACCGACACAGCGAATGGATGTAAATCACCGCGCCATTCTCTGCTGATAGACAATGGGCGCTGTTATACAGGTTACTGTAAAGAACAGATTTTGTCATTTACAGGAACCAGATTCCGCTGCAGATACATTAAAAGGAAACTTAGCAATATAAATAAATATTATATATATGTATATACTTTCTATTGAGCCCGTACTCCGCTACATCGATTTCCGGAAAAAGCTGAACAGAAACTAAGCAGCTCAGCACTCACAGGAGCGCTTCTGCCGCTTCGTTCTAGCGATTGGTGGGGGTCTCTGTGCTCGGATCCCCACCAATCAAAACTTCTGACATGTCAGAAGTTTGTTGAACGTTTAGTTACCGGGCCCCCGTGCAGCTGCACAAGTTGCACCAATGGTTTGGCCGTCCCTGCACCTGGGGTGGTCACCTGAACATGCGTCATTTAGAAAGTTGGTGTGGTCTATGTGGGTGAAACCCCGGGGTGTGAAAAAATCCTTCTACTGGAAGTCATTGGGATCCGTCAAGAGTGCTAAAGAGGAAACTTTACTGAAAGTGAATGTCCACCAATGAACACTTTTTTTTTTTTTATACGAATATATTTTTTAAGCCATATAGGTAAAACATTACTTTGCCTTTTTAATTTCAACCCCTTAATGAATAACCAGGCCTGAAAGGACCTTCATGACCAGCAGCCATAACTTTTTTATTTTTTCCTTGATGTAGCTATATGTTCACCTTAATAACCTGTTAAAAATTAATTCCTCAGATTGTTTTAATTTATTTTATTTAAAAAAAAAAAAATTAATTCCATGAAGGGATTATTATTTTACAACTTTATTTTATACTTATAATGTATTATCATTCTTCTGTATACTAGTACATTATCCTCTGTGTCACTATAACATCACATAGTGTGTCCTAATAGCAGGCATACAGAACAGACAGCCCTGGGTTCCTTTCTAGGTCCCCAGGGCTGACTGTAGAGAGGTTCCCTAGTCTTGGATCGGATCACCGGGAAACTCTATGACCCGATCGAAGGGGGAATCTCGTTTGATCATGTCTTGGTCATGGACCTCGGCGATCAAAGGGTTAAATTGCCGGGATCGGAGGTTCCTCAAATCCCGGCCGTATTTGGGAGGCTGCTGTAAGAACAGGAGCTCGTTCTTAGAGCAGGAGCGATCACTGAAGCGCTTATTAGCCTCTTCTGCAGCGACACCAAAAGAGGTAGTTGCTGGATAAGTCCCTACGCTGCCTGCCATTAAAACACAGTGGGGGTCCCTAAGGTGTTAATGTTCTTTATAGCAGTCTGAGCTTTGTTTTTCTGATACAGAGTCCAAATCACCTGCTTGGACCTGGAGTTAAAGGATTCAATTCTGGCTGCCACCACTAGGAGGAGCTTACCGAATACTGTTTTATCAATGTATACTGTTCATTGTATAAACAGTTTGCAGAAAGCTCCCCCTAGTGGTGGCTGCAGGCATGCAGAAATTAGAATTTAAGTCTACTCTACTGTATGCAAGGATTTTGGAGCTCTGTATCAGAAAAAAGTAGCTCTGACTGCTATAAAGATATATTAAGAAAATAATGAGCACAGAACATTGGACCTATAGACAAATTGGTGTTACAAAAAATGGACATTAAATTATAACTGAGTGACCAATCCATCCATCCAACCCAGCCCAGCCATGCCACAAACCCACCCAAGCTAAGTAGTTCACCACTGTCAAGTCCAACAATGCAAACGTTCTGCAGGACCATCCAACCAAAAAGGGATTAGTCCTTTCATCCTACTGTCTATAAGAAAGGAACATTGACAGTAACAGCACAATTAACCAAATGTCACCCAGAATACAGGAAACTAATCACCCATCTCTTTCCTTCGAGAAGAACAAATTAGAGGATATTTAACGGCGGCGCGACAATGAAACCGTGCGGCAGCTTTAATGGAATTTTTGGAAGAACAATAATCTTATTGCAGAGGTGGTGACCCTGGCGGCGTACCTTTTCTTATTTGCAATTTTTAATCTGCTGAACCCCTCCAATCTCTGCGGACTGTGCTCTTGTTTAGAGATCACCATTCTGGACGCACACGTCTTTTTCTCGGCATGTGATTAAGTTAACAATGCGCTGTTATTTGCATGAAGATTTACACAGGGCTTTCTCTACAGCTGCTCCCAAAGACTTGCTCTTTCTCTGTAATGCGATCGCGCAGCAGTTAGTAAATGCAACCTTTGTCACATCCAGGTGCGTTCACTTCAGCTTGATCCCAGCCGTTCCGAGCAATTTTTCATTCTTTTTTAGCATTTACGGGCTTTATTGTGGCTACATCTGGAGCGAAAGCTGACTTAATAATTATATACATTTATGAAAGCACAGATATATTATCGGGATCTCAATATTTTCTGCTCGTATCACCTTACTTTAATTTGCATTTGTAAAGAGTCGCTGTGCATTAGTATTAAAAATCTATAATAAAGTCGAACGATGCATTAATCAGAGGCTTTCTACAGCTGTGAATGGATGAATGAACGGCACAGAAATAAACGCTTTAAATAAAACAGCCTGATATTAATATCTCAGATGGGGATAGAAACGGAACTTTGTGACATTTTTGGGGTCTGGGTTAAATGAAAAATTACCCAGATACTCTTTACTTTCGATTTAAGGCTCCTGAGTGTCCCGGGAATGGAGCACAGATTCAGGTGTGTAATGCTCATTTAAAGGGGTTATCTCATCTAGAAAACCCATTTTCTTACATCCTATTATGAAATTCTGAGTTAAAAGAAAGGGGTCCGCTGTTCAGGATCCTCATTTCGGGACCAGAGTGGAGAGCGGTTAGACTGCGTTCACATCTGCGTCGGGGCTCCGTTCCGACATTCGGTCTGAGCTTTCCGTCAGAACGGAGCCCTGAGGGTATGTTGACACGGCTTATTTTCGGCCATTTTTCGGGCCGTAAATGGTCGAAAAATGGCCGAGAAGTCGGAAGCAGAACGCCTCCAAACATCTGCCCATTGATTTCAATGGGTAAAATGGTGTTCTGTTCCGACAGGGCGTTTTTTTACGTGGCTGTTTTTCAAGTGTATGTCACTTCTTAAGCCGTTCTTCATTGACTCTATGGAAAAACAGCTCCAAAAACAGCCGTAAAAAAATGCTGCAAAAAACACGAGTTGCTTAAAAAACAGCTGAAAATCAGGAGCTGTTTTCCCTATAAAACAGCTCCGTATTTTCAGACATTTTTTATTAAGCGTGTAAACATACCCTGACTGACAAACGGAAACCAGAGGTTTCCATCACCATTGATTTCAATGGTGACGGATCCGATGCCAATGGTTTCCGTTTGTCACCGTTGTGCAGGGGATCCGTCGTTTTGACGGAATCAATAGCATAGTCGACTATGCTATTGATTCTGTCAAAATGATGGAACCCCTGCATAACGGACATCCGTCACCATTGAAATCAATGGTGATGGAAACGGAAACCTCTGGTTTGCGTTTGCGTCAGTCAGGTCTCCGTTCCGACGGAAAATTTAGACAGAACGTCAGAACGGAGCCCTGACGCAGATGTGAACGCAGTCTTACATAGAACGTCTTTCTCTCTCTCTCTGGAGGACAACACAGTGATATGAATGGACACTGCGTAATGCCTTATTTCACCTGTGGTGGTGCTGCAGGGAAATTGTGCTGAGGCTGGGGCTAAACCAAGACTTTTTTATCACTCACTACACAAAAATTGCTGTTCATAGGAACTCATTAGACTAGGGTAACACACAAAGTATTTATCGAACTCCAAAAAAATCGCTGTGATAAATCGCTGTCCATAGGAATGCATTGAGTAGCTTGAAAATCTCTTCAAAATCGCTCCTGAAAGTGTCTCGATCTGAAATCCCAGCATGTAGCGATGAAAAAATAAAAAAAAAGCTCACTACAAAAAAAGTTTTGGTCTAGCCCCAGCCTGACAAGTAGAGATTATCCGAAGTGGAGAACCCCTTTAAGAAGGAACCAATATTGCTATAACCACAAGGTCGCTGTCTACGGCATGGGTCATGTTTTCTGTAGCACAATCCCAATTTAAAGGGATGTCATGGGGATAGACTCCTTGGTTTGGTAACATGACCATAAATCTCTGCTGGTGGAACTTGAGAAAATGAGTTGTATGACTAGATCTGGGCTGATTTTGTAGGGTAATGGACAAAGACGACTTCTGCTCTATGGCTGATGCCAACATTTCATGAGCTCTGAGCCACAATTTTTTTTTCTACAGATTTTCCATCGATCATGATGCAATGCAAAAGTTGCAAAGAAACTTGTTTGGAAGCCATAGTGTTGTAGGATATATATATATAGAGCACTAAATAACTCAATGTAATCCTATGGTCAAGATTGATGAGGGACTTTGTGTCATTGCGTCTCTGAAGTCAACGTGTAGAACGAGTTTGGACTAAACACATATAAAATCTCATGTTGCTTGGCCTAATGATGGGTTTCCTAGTCCCTAGTTATGGGAGTGACTACTAGCCCATCTCCTAGTACCAGCAGAAGTGTCGGCATTTTCTAGGCTAGGAGAACGTACTGAGTGTAGGCATCTCCAATGGTCATGTTTTTCTTGACAATTATCTGAATGACCATGATGCCTTATTGCCTATAAACTTCTTCAGGTAAATCAGAGACCAGACTTGATAAAGTGGAGATAAGGCCTAAAAATTGGAAAAGATGGCCAATTCGATAATAACCCTAATTGTAATCTTTGAGTATGGGAATGTGTTTCCATATTTAAATGGTCTCAATCCAAGTGACTAATTCCACCTGGAAAGGAGTGCAGGGGAGGGGGGATCCCAAATATTGTACTGGCAAGACAATAACATCATGTCCTCAGAGCCAGGTCAGGGTCAAGTCAATTTGCCATTTGGGACCATATTCAATGGGATTGTAACTTTCATTGAGCCTATTACATAGTATGATGGAGATATAGTGTTATTGATGTCCTTCGGTGATGACTTCGGGAGTTTTTGGCATCAAATGTCAATACCTAATCAATAGCATCTTGCAACACCTCAAAATATAGTATGTAATATGCAACATAATATCAAATAAAAACATTAATAACCCTAAGCATATAAAAGAATACTCATAGACCCCGTTTAATGTGACCCCAGAAGCTTTAGAAGACCAGATCAAATTTAGTCTATTGAGTTGCCATATGTCTCATAAAGGAATATGTTTACGATTATGAAAATGTCCCAACGATCTTCTCAGAGGAACCAGAAAACATGACTTTAACGATCGTCCGGGGAAATCATCTGCGTATATATATCAATAAAATAAATGGTCAATAATCCATCAAAAGGTCGGGGGGTAAAGTCACATCTCTAAGCAGAAGAAAATCTACTATGGGAAAGCAAGGAGTGCATGTTCTTGTTATAAATATAGATATTATTTTTAATATATTTGAAGTAATATTCATAGTTTGACAAGATTGAACGGTAAATTAGAGTCTGTCAAGGCTGAGGGCCATCGCCGAGGTCTAAAAAAAATTTTTACGAAGATTTTTTTTTATATAAACGGTAAAATTATATACATTCAGAAGCCATTTAAAGGATGTTTTGTAGTATAAGGCCAGGTACAGGGGCGGACATACCATATGTGGGACCTGTGCAGCTGTACAGGGGCACAGCACGGACGTTTTAACACACTGATGGGCCCAGTGCAAAGATGCCATAAGGGCCCCCCCCCCTTCTGGCAAGAGTAAAATGATGCCGCCCATAGTGCCTCCACACAGTGTAATGTCCTCTTAGTGCCCCGACACAGTGTAATGCCCCCAAAGTGCCTCCCCACACCGTATGGTGCCCCGATAGTGCCCCCCACACAGTATATAGTGCCTTATAGTGCCCCCCACGCAGTATATGATGCCCCTATAGTGCCTCCTAAAAATAAGCAAATAAATACTCACCTAACCCCGTTCCCACGACGAATAGAGGAGATCCCTCTTCAGGTTTCCTCCAGTCTGTGCTGTGTGTGGTTCGGCACAGACGGCTCCCTGCTCCAGCATTTTATTCCCAGCACCACATTCAGTTGAGAATGGCGGTGCAGGGAGATGATGGCTCCCTACTTCTCCATGGTTTTCAACTTTATCCGCGTCCTAAGTTGAAAATGTTGCTGCTGCCAGGGGTCTGGTGCAAGTGTACGATAAAATGGTTAAAGCGGCCCTAATGCCCAGCAGGTAACGGTGCCCTCTGCTACCTCAAAAGCAGCTAGCAGAATCCTAGTATTAGATTACATGTAAGGGACTGAACTCATGAATTTCATAGATCTCAATTACTTGTACATTTTTGGATATACATAAGGGGTACCCCATGATAAGGGGGATGCTCTATTATTCAAGAGCAATGGGCCCATTGCACGGTAGCCCTTTGCTGTCTATGTCGACCCATTGTTAGGTACTGTGTGTACCCCGTTATCTAAAATACCCTCATCCATTATGATTCCCTATCTCAGGCACATACCTAGACCATCAATCTACCATTATGTATTCATGTGTAGCGATAACAGAGAACCCGGAGGAAACCCTCACAAGAATGAGAAGATACAAACTCCACATGTAGGGGCTGCCCCAATCTGATAAATACTTATTATAAAAATGAAAAAAGTCCAAATATTTAAATGATCAAATAATTTATCTTCTTTTTCTGTTCCCTCTGATTCGATTGTGTCAACAGTTCTTTCTAAACATCTCTATCAATCATTAATCTGCTCCTTCTATAAATATTAAAAAAAATCTACCGAAGAACATCCCAACTCCTAAACTCTTGAACTCTTTTTTGTTAAAACACACAGTGTATATTTTATTTAACTATCGAGACTTCTATCCAAGTCCTGACAACAGGACACACACATTGTATGCATTAAAAACAAAACAAAAAGTACATAAACGCATAGTCCAGTTTATGACCCGGCCGCTCCCGCTCGTAAAGCGAGAGATTCCGATATTTAGAATATATCTGGGAATTGTATGCAAAATCCTATGTATCCTACAAGGGATCCTACAGGGTTTACCGAATTACTGTCAACTTTAAGAGCCTTTTAGACCAGTCTAGGAGCCGGGGAGCAACATTAAAAAAGTTAGACTTCCTATAATTTAGAGTAGACAAGCTCTGCTCTATTTACTCTAATGTTTAAATACTTTTGCATCATATAGTACTTTGTTTATTACTCACATGCCATGCTTAGGCCACACGTGTCAGATTTGTTATAGATTTTCAGTGGGGAGTCCAAACTAAAAATGTTGGCCAAAGTGCAAAAGCTCATTTGCATGTTGTGGAAAAAAATCTATGTGGATTTGAGGTCATGCCGACCATACACTTCTTAGACACTGTCGGCCGACGACTATTCCGACGACTATTCCGACGACTATTCCTCCGGCTCCACCATAAACATAGCTCAGCGAGCAGGTTTATTTCATTGGGGAGAGAGGAATAAGCAGCAGCCAGACATCACAGGCAGCGGCTTATCTCCTGCAGGAACAAAGGTTCGAACATGTTCAGATCTAACATGCCCGATCCTTCTCTCCCGTCCCCGATGTCGATGGACAGTCATACACATTAGATAAAATTCCTGCTAAATCGGAAGGTTCAGGTCGACATTTATCTAACTTGTATGAACACCTTCAAAAGATGTTGTACCAAAATCGACAATTATCACCTACCCACATTAGGAGGACTTTGAATGGAGCCGTGGTCGAAGGTGTACGCTGCCGCCCCACTCATAGTCTATGGGAAAGACGTAAACAGCCAAATACAACGCTCGACCACCAGTTCGATCGACATTGAATGGATCAACGGGCACATGTTCGTCTGCTGTTCCATTCAAGCTCCTCCTCATTGAGTGGGTTTAGCGGGGAGGAACGGGGTATTCGGGACCACTTTTCCCGCGATCGGTAGGGGTTCCAGCGCTCCGACAATTATCAACTGTCCTGTGGATAGATGATAATTGTCGATTCTGATATAACCCCTTTAAATGGACTACATCCGTATAGTAAAAGCTGCATCCATCTGTATAACGGTTATCTTGTGGATTTCTGATGTGGATTTCAACAGTAATTTAGGCCCCATTCAGACAGCAGTATTTGGAATCCATATCTCATGCTTTCCAAATACAGTGATAATGTATTTCAATGGGCCTGCATAAAAAGGATCACAGCATGCTCCCTCTGATGCCATATATCGTACCGCGTTCTCCTCTAAAAGCTTTTTTTTTTTTTTTGCATGCCCTCAATACGTGTACAAGAAGGTTCCATATTGGAAACATACAGTGTTATGGCCCAAAATACACATGGCCGTCTGAACGAGGCCTTACTGCAGATTCTTCCATAAGAAATACCCCATGTGGGAGCGCGGCCTGAGACAGAGAGCAGCTTGTATAGACGGGCCCCCAAACTTCTAATTTCTGATGGTACAGTCTCCGCTATTGGACCTGGAAATCGGACCGGTCTTCCTGAAAAGGGGTGTAACCTGGCATAAACATGGGTGTAATTAGGCAGATTGAGGCATACCTTGGCCAGACCAAGGGCACACAGGGTTGTCACGCACCTCCCACTTAAAGGGGTCATTCGGTTACAGCAAATGAATGTTATTTTTTTGTATAATAAAAAAGTTATACAATTTTCCAATATACTTTTTGTATTCATTCCTCATGCTTTTCAAGATCTCTGCTTGTTGTTATTCAGTAGTAACATTCATTATTGATTTTCAGTGGATAAATTATGTCCATGGTCATGTGACGGACACACAGGTGCTGGGATCGTTACAGGGTCATGTGACGGACACACAGGTGCTGGGATCGTTAGCAGACACAGCTCTGATACACATACTGTAACAAGCCATGCACCTGTTTGTCCGTCACATGACCATGGACAGAATTTATCCACTGAAAGTAAACAATGAATGTTACTACTGAATAACAACAAGAGATCTTGAAAACCGTATGGAATGAATACAGAAAGTATAATGGAAAATTGTATAACTTTTTTATTATACAAAAAATAGCATTCATTTTCTGAAAGTGGACAACCCCTTTAAGTCACGATTTGCATATATGTGAAGGTGAAATGGAAGAGGTGTGACAACTTATGTGAAAATAAAACAGTGACCAGTGGAGTAACTACCACAGTAGCAGCCATAGCGGCTACTACGGGGGGCCCGCGGCATGAGGGGGCCTGTGCACCCGCCGACACAGCCCCCCATTCCCCCTCATGCCTGGTGGCGCCGCTATTGCTGCTGCAGCGGTATTGAAGCCACATTCAATAGTATCTGCGTCCTTAGGAAGCAGATACTATGGTACTCTACAGCAGAGCAAGGAGGTGTCTCCCTGCTCTGCCATAGGCTACAAGCCACATTCGCCCTGCAGCCTATCAGGCACAGGGACAGGATCACTGCGCATGCCGGTGTGATGATGTCACTTAATCACGCCGGCCTACGCAAGAATCCCGTCGGCGTTGTGGAACAGCTGCATTCGTATTGGGAACGGGACCAAGGTGAGTATAATTTTTTGGGGTTTGGGGGGCGGTATATGGCGCTGTCTAGGGGGGCCTGTATAGCACTGTCTACAGAGGGCTGTATAGCACTGTCTACAGGGGGGGCTGTATAGCACTGTCTACAGGGGGGGCTGTATAGCACTGTCTACAGGGGGGCTGTATAGCACTGTCTACAGGGGGGCTGTATAGCACTGTCTACAGGGGGCTGTATAGCACTGTCTACAGGGGGCTGTATAGTAATGTCTACAGGGGGGGCTGTATAGCAGTGTCTACAGGGGGGGCTGTATAGCAGTGTCTACAGGAGGGGGCTGTATAGCACTGTCTACAGAGGGCTGTATCTAACTGTCTACAGGGCGGGCTGTATAGCACTGTCTACAGGGGGGCTGTATAACACTGTCTACAGGGGGGCTGTATAGCACTGTCTACAGGGGGGGCTGTATATCACTGTCTACAAGGGGATGTATAGCACTGTCTACAGGGGGGGCTGTATAGCACTGTCTACAGGGGGGCTGTATAACACTGTCTACAGGGGGGCTGTATAGCACTGTCTACAGGGGGGGCTGTATATCACTGTCTACAAGGGGATGTATAGCACTGTCTACAGGGGGGGCTGTATAGCACTGTCTACAGGGGGCTGTATAGTAATGTCTACAGGGGGGTGCTGTATAGCACTGTCTACAGGGGGGCTGTATAGCAGTGTCTACAGGAGGGGGCTGTATGGCACTGTCTACAGGGGGCTGTATAGCACTGTCTACAGGGTGGCTGTATAGGACTGTCTACAGGGGGGCTGTATAGCACTGTCTACAGGGGGGCTGTATGGCACTGTCTACAGGGGGGCTGTATAGCACTGTCTACAGGGGGCTGTATAGCACTGTCTACAGGGGGGGGCTGCATAGCACTGTCTACAGGGGGGCTGCATAGCACTGTCTACAGGGGGGCTGTATAGCACTGTCTACAGGGGGCTGTATAGCACTGTCTACAGGGGGCTGTATAGCACTGTCTACAGGGGGGCTGTATAGCACTGTCTACAGGGGGGCTGTATAGCACTGTCTACAGGGGGATGTATAGCACTGTCTACAGGGGGATGTATAGCACTGTCTACAGGGGGATGTATAGCACTGTCTACAGGGGGATGTATAGCACTGTCTACAGGGGGGCTGTATAGCACTGTCTACAGGGCGGGCTGTATAGCACTGTCTACAGGGGGGCTGTATATTATTGTCTACAGGGGGCTGTATAGCACTGTCTACAGGGCGGGCTGTATAGCACTGTCTACAGGGGGGCTGTATAGCACTGTCTACAGGGCGGGCTGTATAGCACTGTCTACAGGGGGGCTGTATATTATTGTCTACAGGGGGATGTATAGCACTGTCTACAGGGGGGCTGTATAGCACTGTCTACAGGGGGATGTATAGCACTGTCTACAGGGGGGCTGTATAGCACTGTCTACAGGGGGGCTGTATAGCACTGTCTACAGGGGGGTTGTATAGCACTGTCTACAGGGGGGCTGTATAGCACTGTCTACAGGGGGATGTATAGCACTGTCTACAGGGGGATGTATAGCACTGTCTACAGGGGGATGTATAGCACTGTCTACAGGGGGGCTGTATAGCACTGTCTACAGGGGGGCTGTATAGCACTGTCTACAGGGGGATGTATAGCACTGTCTACAGGGGGATGTATTGCACTGTCTAAAGGGGGGGCTGAATAGCACTGTCTACAGGGGCTGTATAGCACTGTCTACAGGGGGATGTATAGCACTGTCTACAGGGCGGGCTGTATAGCACTGTCTACAGGGGGGCTGTATATTATTGTCTACAGGGGGATGTATAGCACTGTCTACAGGGGGATGTATAGCACTGTCTACAGGGGGGCTGTATAGCACTGTCTACAGGTGGGGCTGTATAGTACTGTCTACAGGGGGATGTATAGCACTGTCTACAGAGGGGATGTATAGCACTGTCTACAGGGGGGCTGTATAGCACTGTCTACAGGGGGGCTGTATAACACTGTCTACAGGGGGGCTGTATAGCACTGTCTACAGGGGGGCTGTATAACACTGTCTACAGGGGGGCTGTATAGCACTGTCGACAGGGGGGCTGTATAACACTGTCTACAAGGGGGCTGTATATCACTGTCTACAAGGGGGAGCTGTATGGCACTGTCTACAGGGGGCTGTATGGCACTGTCTACAGGGGGGCTGTATAGCACTGTCTACAGGGGGCTGTATGGCACTGTCTACACGGGGGCACTATGTCTACACGGGGGCAGTAAAAAGTTTGCTGTGGGGCCCAGTGTTTCCTAGTTACGCCCCTGTATGAGACAAAGTATTTTGTGGCTCCTCTAACTGGTACTTTGGGAGATGGGCAATTAATGGGCACAACCCTATCTGCTATTTCATTAATAATAGGAGAACAGATTCCATTTTGGGAAATCCACTACTCATCTCAATAGCAGCCAATCAGAGACTTGCTTTAATTATCCCTAGAATAACCACAGATACCGCCGATTGGCTGCTGGAGGGCACCGTACATCATGTTGATGGCAGGATGGCATTAAACGACATGTAAATATGGACTTTCTATATGGAAATTTGAAATGAAAAGGTGCTCTCTTGTTCCGCAATAAAATCTTCCAATCTGATTTACAAAACAGTTCAAGTGATTCATAAATAATGAATGGAAGTTTTTAGAAGCAACACTCAAAGCTTTATTTACTAAGAAATGCTAATCCTTAATTAATGTGTAAATCCTTAAGTGCAAAATTAGCAATTAACTCAATTTTGCTATTTTTTCTGCCCCACATTGCTTATTCTTTTTCTATTTTTTTTTTGCAAACAAGTTTCCTCAACCAGACACCAAAAGACTTTCTGGAGATCCTGTATGGAATCCCACAGCCCAAGCAGCTCAGAAAAGCCACGTGCTTTCTTAGTAACGTCCTTATTGCACGTAACAGGCCCAATATTCGAGCTACTAAAGAAGATGAGTTTTGGTAAAAAAAAATTAAAAAAAATGTAATACTTATCTTGCCAAATGGCCCAGTTCAAAAATCTTTCTGGTAAGTTTGGGAATTTGTAAATTTTACAACGAAGAATAACTGTGCACACCATGTATAGTGGCCCTGCGTGGTTTAGGGCCATAGGTTCCAGTTGAATATAACCTCACTGCTCATCTTTATTCTCGGCAAATAAAAAAAGATGCCTGATATCTCTTAGGCCCGGTTCACATCTGCTTTCCGGTTTCCGTTCTGCTCCGTACAACAAAAATACCATCAGCGCCGATTCCGTTGAACGACAGAAACAACCGGCTCCCGACGGAACCCATTGACTCTTATGGGTTCCATCGGGGTGTCTGCACTACGGTTTCCTGTATTTTTGGTTGGATTTGCCCCAAATGGAGCCTCCAGTGCAGATGTGAACAGGCCCTTACCCTTACCGTATATGCACAAAGCGTTTTTTGGCGAGCAGAAAAAATCTGCCTCAAAATCACTTCTGGATTTTTGAGGCAGATTTTTGAAATGCAAGCAATTTTTCAGGCTTTTTTTTTACTTGATTTTTTATGGTTTTTTTATGCATTTTTTGTTTTTAAATTTAGCAATTTCAAAAAACACATAGAAAAAAGGCTCCAAACGAACGGGGCTTTTTTCCCCGTAATTCCCATTGATTTCAATGGAAGTTCAGAGGAAAAAACTGCTCCAAGATAGGGCATGATGTTTTTTTTTTTCCTTTCCCATGAGAAAACAAATGCCTCTCCCTCCCATTAAAATCAATTGTGGGAGATTTGGAGCATTTTTTGGCACTGATTCAAACGCGGTTTCCGCATCTAAATCAGCGGCAAAAAAATGCTGTGTGTACTAAAGGTCTGTTCATACGGTGCAGTGAAATTAGTTTTTTCTGTCGTGTTTTTCTGAAAATCGCTGCCAAAAAAACAAGATTTGACCACACAATGTGAATAGACCCTAGCACGGGCTCTGAACTCTTCATAGATACAGAGATGCGGTGTATATTTTTTATTTTTCCGCTTTCAGCAAAAAAATTTGATTCAAAGTTTCCACATCTATCAGTCCAAGTGGGATGGTGGGCTTCTACATTTTTAGTTTTTTTTTTTAACCACCCCTGAAAAAGAAATAAAAAAAGTTTAAAAAAAATAAATGGCTTTTCGGTTTTTATAACTGAAGTAGTTTTGATATTGATCATTTCTCACCAAAGGAAATCCCGTTTTTTAAGCGCCAAATGCAACGTTTGCAAAAATTTCCTTCTGGAGGACAATATCCTGCATGACGTGGGATCGGCTGGTGATTTCATATTGTAGCAACTCTAAACTGTTCGATTTTTTGGGGATTTTTTTTTTGCTATAGTCTAAAAAATATTTGTGTCCACTAAACTAAAGTTTTTTACAATTTTTTGGGGGTTTAAATGTTGTGGTCCTTTATCCCCATGGCTACTGAGATTTATTCATAGCTTGGTACTTAGATGCAATACCGTTGAGTGTCCATTGTTTCTGGAATCTAGGAGGCCAGAAAATGGCCATATAAATTCCAAAAACATTTCTTTACAATTTTTTGTAAAGTGCTTTGTACGGGGGATGAAATTTTTGTGAATATCACCAAAAACACTATTGCCGTTTCTAGTACTCTGTACATTAAAAAACTTGAACCGATACATTACAGTCGAGCTTCTCACAGCGTTCCCGTTGGCCGGCAATCCTCAAAGCTGGAGACTAGCCCGCACATCACTGAACACGGTTTTGTATATTACATTAAAAACAAAAAATACAAAAATCGACATGCTAAGAGTCACCGGCTCCACCCAACTCCCATCCACCCCAGCTATTTTGGTCGTGATGATATGACTTTTGGCCCACACGCACGTGTCAGCGGCTCCGCCATCTCTAGAGGCTCACAAAAAAAGAAAAGGAGACAAAAAGGAATGTGTTTACAGCTGTACAGTACACCAATACAGATTATATGTTTTCAGTGTTGCGGCCACAACAGAATGTTAATTAGCATGGAGTAGCGATGAGAACGGCTGTGAGGGCCTTATTGTTCCATTATTTCATGCAGACCAGCTGCCTTTGTTTATGTCACTTATCCTCTTGAGCCTCAGGTTTTGCTCCAAAAATACTATTCCAATACAGCGTTAATATTTAAAAAACACGGAGGTGGCACGTTGTCATTTTTTTTTTTCTTCCTCCTTTTGTGGTCGCGTCCGCCTTAAACTGCAGATACGCTAAGCTGCCCTGATTCTCTATTTGGAAATTATTTAGCAGTCATGCGGAGACGCTGCCTGAATTCTAAAATATTGGCTAACTGTTTGAACTTCACAAAATGCATAACTATCCTGACATCACTTATGAGATTTAGATTGGTCAGTTAATGGAAGTCTTTACCAAAATCAATACCACAACAGCTCCTTGCAACAGACGCCTCCCCTCCAATCCCCCCCCCCCCACTGCAACATAGACGTAAAAAAAAAAAACAGCCATCTACGAGATCACACTGCTTAAATGAGACGTGTACAGATATCTTATTATAGAACCTCAAGTGTTACCATCCCGTGTCCTCAAATCCCCACATCACCTTTTTTTATTTTATGTAATTTTTATTTATTTTTTGTGAATTTTTTATACATTTTTTTTTGTCTTTGTTGTTACACATGTTATTTGGATGAAATGTACTTGACGTTACTGATTGCCGCTATATAAATGTTATAATGAAAAACAAGTTCATTTGTTTACGCATATTAATGCCGAGCAGAGGTAATATTGACATCTGTTCAGCAGATTTTGGCGACTTGGTACAAACGCAGGAATCCTCATCGTTTGGCTGGATTTTGTGAAGGCTTGGATGAAATTTCTCTAGTAAATCTGCTACTTGTAAACTATTCACATTTCAAATCATACACTTTTCTTTTTTGTGAAGCCCCCGAAAGGCCTGTTCTATAGACGGCTGCAGACAGAAGTGCATCGAGGTGCCCCGTTCAGCCTTCGTTATGACGTAAGGGGAACTAAAATGCAAAATATGAAACACTTAGGATAGAAATGAATGAAATCTAAATTATTTTCACATGTGAAAAATGTATAATGGAGACATGAAGATGAGGGTATATAAGAATTCAAAATGGCACCCCCTTGCAGGTACTGGTTCTTGCCACAACCTTCATTGTGGTACAGACTTATTTGCCCCAATCTATCACGCCGAGGAGTTGCGGTTCTCCTTTCCCAATTTGTTAAATTTGTCAGGTGCATGGGGAGGTGAGGCCCTAAAACGCTTCAATGTATGTTCCAGAGAATTCCATAAAAGTAATCGCCGGCCCTTCTAAGGAAACTTTTAAGGTTGAATTAAATTTTTATGCCGGGAACGTTTGGAGATTCCAATTTGAGATTCCAATCTTGTACGGCTTGGACTTAAAGTGTAGCTAAATGTTTGACAAACTTCTGACATGTCATAGTGACATGTCAGAAGTTTGGATTGGTGGGGGTCCGAGCACTTAGACCCCCGCCAATCGCTAGAACGAAGCAGCTGAAGTGTTCGTGTGAGCGTTCAGCCGCTTTGTGTCTGTTCGGCTTTTTCCGGAAATAAATGTATCGGTGTACGGACTCAATATAAAGTCTATGAGCCCGTACTCCGATACATCGGCTTTCCGTAAAAAGCCGAACAGACACGAAGCGGCTGAGCGCTCACACGAACACTTCAGCTGCTTCGTTCTAGCGATTGGTGGGGGTGTCAGTGCTCGGACCTCCACCAATCCAAACTTCTGACAAGTCACTATGACCTGTCAGAAGTTAGTCAAACGTTTAGCTACACTTTAAAGTTTTCGGTAGCTGCAGTGGTAGCATGGCTTCTCCAGTAATGGCCAATGATGCTGCAGTGACGGGACCATCATTTCTGTTGTTCTAGGTTGTCCAAGTCAGGATATTGCAGATTAGAGGCAAACATAGGGTATGGAGCAAGGCAAAGGGACCAACTACTCTCTACTAGAGTTTCATGGCTCTCGTGTACTGGTGGATCGTCCACCAGAGATACATGTCCCTCCAATAAGAGATTTGGTAGAAAGCCATGGGGGTGCTCTATGGTGACCTCACTAAATAAGCTGCTGGAACGTAAGAGGCCCATATAATATTTTTTCATGTCGACCCCCTGTAGTCCATGGATGTTTTGGGTTATTGCTGGACTTTCTGAAAACAGCTGGCACAATTCTAGGACTATGGACATTGGCTTCAGGAGATGCCGCTACGTGCCGTATGTTTGTGTGCCATTTGTGTCTCCATCTGAGAGTTTTACGTCTTATGGTGCACTTGAAAATAAGTTGCTAAAACATTGCTTAACCTGTTATATGATAAAAACTGGGAAATGAATAAAACGCAGAAATAAAGGACCCAGCGAACCTTTGTGAGAGGGTAACGGCTTGAAGTATCTCTAATGCAGGCCTGTAATGAGACCGTCTAATGTATTCTCCATCCAATAACGTTGGGAACAAGGAGCATGCCACAGGTACCAAGCAATCTTATATACCGCATTTACTGCCTCTGACCGTCCTCCCACTGTGGTTGCAACATAGATTTTTTTTTTTAATTGGATCCAGGAGCTAGCTAAATTACTCAGTCACTGCATGTTAAAGAATCCAGCGCAGTTTATAGAGTAATAATACACTTTCTATTACTGCTCATCACTCTGTGACAGTTCTGTCTCTGCACTTAAAAATAGCCAATTTCTGCTCATTAGCTTAACACTATACATGTGTATATAATACAGGGTGATTGAAAGGTAAGGAACCACCCAGCTGTCTGCTAAACTGGTCACCAACGTAAAGATCCCACCAGTATGGGACGATGGTTCTGATCAATTCTCCCAATGGAACCCTAATTGGGAAAGGGGTATACATGAACAGATACAATGGGGGTAAACTTTATGGCAAATATCGCTTCCTTGCATTGCCCCATTCTTGGATGATAAGTCAGATTAGCAGAACCATTGGAGTATTTACTAACTTTTAAGTTGATAGACCTTGATTATGTCATCAATGTCTAAAAGGTTGGGGTCTGATCTCTGGTACCCCTACAATTCCTAGAATGAATAGGCCACAAGGTAGGTAAAACGCCTCTCTCAACCCAAGGCTGTGGCCCCTTCATTCTTGGCATCAGTGGCGGTCAAAGCAGTCAGATCCCCACGATCAGATATTGATGGCATAGCCTGGGTCTGTTTTTGGAATTCTTCTTCAAAGGGTTCTCTGGAGTCAAACATTGATGGCGTATACTTAGGATCAATGTTTGATTGATGGGAATTTGCCGTTCACCACAATGAAGGGAATGGGACAAACTGCAGTACTGACAAACCACTGTGCGCAATGACGCCTTCATTGTCCTCATCAGTCAAGGTCCATAAGGATAGGCCAGAGAACCCCTTTAAGACCCAATGTTTGATTGATCACGTTAGTACCGTGTATTAGACCAATGGTTTACCCATGACCTATTTTTTTGTTCCTGACTTTCGACTCCCTATGTGTACAGTACATATATATATATATATATATATATATACACACACATTTACATACTCCGCTCTAGAGGGGTAAACGTCTCTGATTTGCTTATTTGCAAAATGAAAGAAGGATGATGATGTGATTCTGATTACTGATTTATCTCTTGATGTCACTATGTGCAGCCTGCATTTATGCTTCCTAAGAATAGTATCCTAAGCAATGACAGCAGTTTGTAGTGTTATAATCTGTTGTATAGTCACCAGATGGGCCAAGACCGGTCATTGCAGATCCAATCTGCCCTGTGATTATTACTCGGCTGAGGTTGTGTACAATGCTGAAACCCGCTAATCTTCATTAATTTCATTATTTGCGGACAAATTTAAGAGTCTAAATCCTTAAAGGAGAACTATACTTTAAAGTGATAAAGTGTGACACAGTCGTGTGTAGACATTGCAGATGAAGAGTGAGGGCAGCTGTATTCCAGGTCACTTCATTTTATAAACTATATTTATTGTTGCGTAATATAGATTCATTTTTATTTTATTTTATCCTTGTCAAAAATTAATCATCTGTTCTATTCCCTGCCAAATGATTTTGAAAAATCATCAATACATTGTTTTGGGTGGAATCAAGGATATATATGTACTATAGAAGTAGGCTCTGCCGCTGCTATGGGTCCTAGTCAGTAGCATAGCTAGGGGGCACAGGGGAGCTGGTGGGGCATGTACCCTAGGTGCCAGGCAGCGTCGCACTGGAGCTCTTTGGGACAAACCAGAGGAGATTATTCTGAGGGCCCATCCTCCATCTATATATAGAACATGTTCATGTCCTCTTTTAATTTCATCATGATCCTTGTTGGTATCATTGTACATGTAGAATATATAATCAATAAGGTCTAATAGGTAATTTGTGAATCATCCCATATAAAAAAAAAAAAAAGACCCTAGTGGCAAGTGATTGGCTCCAAGGAGCTCCAAATGGGGTTGTCTTCTGCTGGGCATTTAGGGCCCATTATTGTATTAGAGCCTGGGCCCACCATAGGATCCTCTAGTTCTCCGGTGGGCCAGTCCAACCCTGGTGTCAAAAAGCCACTTTGCCTTGAATCCTTGCCATAAGTGAAGGGAAGCCTAGCTATGACTAGTCCTAGTGAAGAAAGATGAGGGGGTCCAAATCAGATTGGTCCCAATGGCAATGTAAACCTGTCCAAAGGAACTGCATGGTACCAACCCAACGGATATGCTTCACTTCTGGGATGGCAACGAATTTGGGCAAACAAATAACAAATACCCCTGTCCTAAAATAGAGGGCGGGTGTAATGGTGAGTGGGAGTCCCTCTCTTCTTTATAATCCAACAAGAAAAATAGGTGGAGGGGAAGAGGATCAAACCGGCACCACCAGTAGGTAAGAAAGAGCGGAGGGATCATAAATAACTTATTTTACATACAACGCATTTAGAAGTTGTTGTGACCTCTTCATCAGGGCCAGAGGAATTCTACTTAAGGCCCCTGGGTAAACAATTTGGTGGGGGACTCATTCCACCTTCGGGGATCTGAAACCAACCTGACCCCTATCCCCACTTAAAGGAAAGTGGATGGGAATAAAGGAGACAAGCCAAGCCAGTTACTTCAAAAGAGAGAGTCACACACATACCTGCCCACCTGTTCTTGGATGGATAGGATCACTAAATGGCCATCATGGATGGTGGGTGGTGGAGGCCCTCTTGGTACCAAAGTGGTGGAAGTCCCGGGGCACATGCATCCTATAATTCAGCTACGTACCACCGGGTGGAATACATATACTGGTCACATCACTAACCCAGATGATATTTGATTACAGTGAAGCTAGTTGTGAGGGCGGAGTTGTGACAATCTTATTTATGTTCATAAACAATGGGTAACTGTCACCATTAATAAATACAATAGCCGTTACTATAGTATTAGGTGGGTGGATCTCATGAATGCCTGATCTATATGTAAATTGGTTGCATAATGAAACCGCAAGCAAACTAAGACAGCAATGGGGAAATGAGAATTTTAGGTGGAGCTCACATTTACATTTTTGATTAAAAGACCCCCCATCCTGCCACTTACCTGGTGCTTTTTTCTAATTAAAGTATAGGATATGCTGGGGTCATACTACGACACAGAGATGATAAAATATAATTGATCTGATCAAAAACATCAATATTTTCTGGAACTCGTGTCCTAAACTTTAAGAAATATCTGTTTATGATATTCTAATAGCTCAGCCAGCGATACCAAACGCCTGTGTGGAGACTGCATCTACCTCAATTCACTGTAAATCATAAAGAAACATGAAATTTAATGAAAAAAAATAAACTGAGAGGTCGGCCCGGAGCCGAGTGACCCTGAGATTTTGAACATAAATATTAAAGCCCTGAGATGTCCCTTAAAATCCCAACGAGTCTCAGGCTCAAATTTAAAGATTTCTTAGGTATATTCCTAAACCAGCAACTCATGAGTATGTGTCCAATTTTTTATTTTAAGAAGAGTAACAGAAAACATATTTCATATCGATACTGTATTCTCCCGATTGTGAGAATTGTTGTATCTGAAAAAATGTTGAGACGTTTTAAAATCTGAAATAGACCATGGACTTTTTTCCACCTTATTTCAGTAAGATCTTGGGTGCATTTTACACAATATAGACCGGTGGTCCCCAACTTGTGGCCCTCCAGCTGCTGCAAGACTACAACTTTGTCAGAGCATGCTAGGGGTTGTTGTTTTGCAAACTGTAGAGCCATAAGTTCGGAACCACTGATAAAGACGTTACATCCGGACCAGTGGATGCATAAAACTGGCCGCACATATATAAAACTAATTTCAGCAGTTTCGAGAAGCCACCACCTGGAACAAGGTAGTCCAGGTTGTGTTTCCTTGTTGACCAATGGCTGTCCTTGGTTTTACAGGATTAGGATGAAGTATGCTTGTCCGTCAAAACGATCATGTTTAACATGAATCTTTATGGGGTGCCTTAAACTAACATCAATGAATGAACCCAGCCTAACACCTCCACCTACCCAACATGAAGGTCAACATGACGTCCAGTGTTGCGCACATCCGGATTTGCAAAATTTTGTACAAGCTGCAGCTGAAACAACCTTGGCCCATAAAAATTCTTGCAGTTCTGTGTAAAGAATACAAAAACAGGCACCTGACATCCGCAGCGGTATTTGCACTACATGTAGGCACTTCTCTAAATGACCTTTGCAGTCCTGAACGTGGCCATGTAGATTAAGTGCGTTATTCTGTTTATGCACCAGACCAATACTGCAGAAAATATCTGTCAGCTAAAAGACAAAACAAACACAATAACCCTTCTCCTCTTCTTTCTTCCATAAATTAATGTTATTTTATTCCAAACATAATAGCATGCCAAGAAAGAAAGGAAAAAAAAAAAAGGGAGAGAGAGACGTAGTTGGTGGAGCGCTCCCCGGCTAGAAGGGTTAAATTTATGTTCCATTACAAGCTCCCATTTTTTGTTTCATCTTCTCGGTAAAACACATAACTTAAAATGAAATCAAATATTAAAAATGACAGACTATATAAGTGCTGTGAGTAACTTCAGGTCACGGAGGGAGGGAAGGCAGGCGAGTTGTCAGGCAGTATCTGTCAGAGTGAATTAGACACAATCAAGAGAGACTGAGGGAGAAGGTGATTGTTATTAGGCAACAGGGCTGTGAGCTGCCTGCCCAGATGTGGTCATGCATATAAAGAGCAGGAAATGGTCGTTTAATTCAGGAAGCCCTAGCAAATAGGGCAACACAAAGGATAAAAGTCCTTTGTTGCTAATAAGCTGGAAGTTTCTTTGATAACAAGCAGGGTTAGGATGTAGAGTGAGACACGTTCTTCTCACTTAGGCATGGACAATAAAGAGTAAAAATGTAAATGTATCCCATAAAAATAGCACGAGAGGCAATATTACTCAGTATGCTCCTTTTAAAGCTTGATGGACATGATACATCTTATGGTCGCCCCAACACCTGATGGACATGATACATCTTATGGTCGCCCCAACACCTGATGGACATGATACATCTTATGGTCTCCCCAACACCTGATGGACATGATTCATCTTATGGTCTCCCCAACACCTGATGGACATGATACATCTTATGGTCGCCCCAACACCTGATGGACATGATACATCTTATGGTCTCCCCAACACCTGATGGACATGATTCATCTTATAGTCTCCCCAACACCTGATGGACATGATACATCTTATGGTCTCCCCAACACCTGATGGACATGATTCATCTTATGGTCTCCCCAACACCTGATGGACATGATACATCTTATGGTCGCCCCAACACCTGATGGACATGATACATCTTATGGTCTCCCCAACACCTGATGGACATGATACATCTTATGGTCTCCCCAACACCTGATGGACATGATTCATCTTATGGTCTCCCCAACACCTGATGGACATGATACATCTTATGGTCGCCCCAACACCTGATGGACATGATACATCTTATGGTCTCCCCAACACCTGATGGACATGATTCATCTTATAGTCTCCCCAACACCTGATGGACATGATACATCTTATGGTCTCCCCAACACCTGATGGACATGATACATCTTATGGTCTCCCCAACACCTGATGGACATGATACATCTTATAGTCTCCCCAACACCTAATGGACATGATAAATCTTATGGTCTCCCTACACCTGATGGACATGATACATTTTATGGTCTCCCCAACACCTGATGGACATGATAAATCTTATGGTCTCCCCAACACCTGATGGACATGATACATCTTATGGTGTCCCCAACACCTGACGGACATGATACATCTTATGGTCTCCCCAACACCTGACGGACATGATAATTCTTGTGGTCTCCCTACACCTAATGAACAGAATACATTTCATGGTTTACCCAACACCTAATGGACATAATACATCTTATGGTCTCCCCAATACCAAATGGACACGATACATCTTATGGTCTCCTCAACACCTAATGGACATGATACATCTTATGGTCTCCCTACACCTAATGAATAGAATAGATTTTATGGTTTACGCAACACCTAATGGACATGATACATCTTATGGTCTCCCCAACACCTAATGGACATGATACATCTTATAGTCTCCCCAACACCTAATGGACATGATACATATTACGGTCTCCCCAACACCTGACGGACATGACACATTTTATGGTCTCCCCAACACTTGAAGGACATGATACATCTTATGGTCTCCCCAACACCTTACGGACAGGATACATTTTATGGTCTCCTCAACACCTGATGGACATGATACATCTTATGGTCTCCCCAACACCTGAAGGACATGATACATCTTATGGTCTCCCCAACACCTGACGGACAGGATACATTTTATGGTCTCCTCAACACCTGATGGACATGATACATCTTATGGTCTCCCCAACACCTGATGAACATGATACATCTTATGGTCTCCCTAACACCTGATGGACATTATACATCTTATGGTCTCCCCAACACCTGATGGACATGATACATCTTGTGATCTCTTCAACACCTGATGGACATGATACATCTTATGGTCGACCCCACACATGAAGAATATGATACATCTTATGGTCTCTCATTTACATGATGGACATGATAAATATTCTGGTCTCCTCTATATCTGATGGTCAATAACTATAATTGGGAACTTGTGTTTTTACCTGCCCTTGAATGAGTAACTATGGCCTTTTTCAATGACTTGAAATAAATAAAGTTCTTTTTATCTGTGATTTGTTTGTAATATTAGTGTAGGGACTCTCAATACAATGGGAAACCTTGACGTGGCTTGCGAGCTTGTGTATTTTAAATATCAACTAATACCTCAGGTTTATCATGGATATTTATCGTTTATCATGGTTATCTTTTCAGGATGCTGCCAGGCCTAGTAATGTTGAGGGAGAATAGTGGTTCAGTACCTGGTGTGGTGCAATTAGAGGGTATTGGGCAGTCCACCTGATATAATAGTATGGGCATAACTAATAGGTTGTATGCCAGTATGACGCACTACATGTAACCATGTGACTGTCACACTTATAGAAGCCATATCTGTGTGCAATGATAATACTACACAGATACCCCCCTCATGAATAGTAGGCGTGAGATTGGCTGGTCATCAGTATTTTTCACCTGAGCAATCTCCCTCTATGTAGCATTGTGGTTTGTCTGCATCCTGTTGGGAACTAGTTTTTGTACCTGCCCTTGTATGAGTAAGTATGGTCTTTTTCAGTGATACATCATATGGTCTACAATTTACATGATGGACATGATACATCTTATGGTCTCCTCTATACCTGATGGTCATGATACATCTTATAGTCTCCTCTACACCTGATGGTTATGATGCATCTTATAGTCTCCTCTATACCGGATGGTCATGATACATCTTATAGTCTCCTCTATATCTGATGGTCATGATACATCTTATGGTCTCCTCTATACCTGATGGTCATGATGCATCTTATAGTCTCCTCTACACCTGATGGTCATGATACATCTTATGGTCTCCTCTACACCTGATGGTCATGATACATCTTATAGTCTCCTCTACACCTGATGGTCATGATACATCTTATAGTCTCCTCTACACCTGATGGTCATGATACAACTTATAGTCTCCTCTACACCTGATGGTCATGATACAACTTATAGTCTCCTCTACACCTGATGGTCATGATACATCTTATGGTCTCCTCTATACCTGATGGTCATGATGCATCTTATAGTCTCCTCTATACCTGATGGTCATGATACATCTTATGGTCTCCTCTACACCTGATGGTCATGATACATCTTATAGTCTCCTCTACACCTGATGGTCATGATACATCTTATAGTCTCCTCTACACCTGATGGTCATGATACAACTTATAGTCTCCTCTACACCTGATGGTCATGATACATCTTATAGTCTCCTCTACACCTGATGGTCATGATACATCTTATGGTCTTCTCTATACCTGATGGTCATGATACATCTTATAGTCTCCTCTATATCTGATGGTCATGATATATCTTATGGTCTCCTCTACACCTGATGGTCATGATACATTTTATGGTCTCACATTTACATGCTGGCCATGATACAGTACATATTATTGCCTCCTGTATACCTGATTGACATAATATATATCTTATTCACTGCACTATACCTTAGGGACACAATATATCTTATGACTTCCACTATGCTAGGTGGACAAGATGCATTCTATGTTCCTCTGTGTACCTGATGGACACAACACATCTTATGGTTTTATTTATACGTGGTGGACATGATACACCTTATGGTCTACCAAATTCCAAGTCAATGTCAGACCAAAGAATAAAAGATTTTCTATAATTTTATAAACAGTCTCTTTAAGACTCAAGGAGATTTGTCTAATAAATACCTTCACTCATCTGGTCACCCATTGATATTAATCAGAAGAAGGTGGATGATTAGCTTTACCACCCTTTTTCTTGGTTGACATTAGTCTTTAGACATCTCCTGGTGGATTTAAAAGCCTATTTAATTCTATTTATTAAATCCTTATCGTGGAATATGCACAGAAGTAATGATCAATTTGTATGAATATTTTCAAGGAAAAGGAAGAAAATCTATTTTGCTTTGTATTGATTTACTCTGAAGGATTTCATGGGCAAATCATATTTTTTATGCATAGTAGTTAATTTAGCTGAAAAAAAATATATATTTGTCTGGCATTTACTGATATAGTTATATAGTATATATACTTATAATGACATTGCTGGGGAACAGATCCATGAAATATTTCAAAACTGTATGTAAAGAGTCTCATATTTTGCTGTGTGGTGGCGGTGGAGATCCCTAGACTTTGATGCCATATACATTCAAGCCTATACCCAGAGCACATAATACATGGTCAAAAACTAGTTGTGAGAGTATATGGATCTCCTATTGTTCAGGAGGCCTTGAGGGTGAAGAGATTCCTTCATGTCAAGGTAGAACAAATGGTAATATAAGAATAATTGTGACCTTTATTTTTACATTATCCGGATATCCTCCCTTTTTGCTTTTGAGCTTGGTGTCTCATGAACCTCTTACTTTTTAACGGTACAACCAGAGTCCAAACAACGTAAAGGAGCTGCACAGTAATGGCGGATATAACGGGTGCGAAGACTCAGGGAATCTTGACAAAATCCCCATCAATAAAACCAAAATACAGATCCAATGGTGGTCAATCCAAGGAAGAAAGGCAGCACTCCTGAATGATGTACAAAAATGGTGTTTATTCACCCAGGGTATAGGCAACGTTTCACCTTCCCATTGAAGGCATTTTCAAGCCTCAATCGGCTTGAAAATGCCTTCAATGGGAAGGTGAAAAGTTGCCTATACCTTGGGTGAATAAACACAATTTTTGTACATCATTCTGGAGTGCTGCCTTACTTCCTTAGATTGACCACCCTTGGATCTGTATTTAAGTTGCAGTATATGTGGAATCTGAACCCTTAAATATTTTTTACTGCCAGTGTGAATTATGCTTTAAAGGTCTTTAGCATAAAACAAGCGCCAGCTCTTTGTCATGTGATTCTTTTTAGCCAATGACAAAATAAGCAGCGTTTCTTATTTTTTATTAAAATAAACCAATACGGAGAATGACCATAATCCCCCACCACCTCATCAAAAAAATTTCCTGCAAATCTATCATAGGTGGGGGGAGGCATACATTTGCCTGATTATTACATGGTATCAAAGGTATCGACTTACTAAAGGGAAATAATAACCTAAAAAGTAATGAGACATCAGTACAATACAAAAGATCTACATTTTATTGAAGTACAAAAACATAAAATCTATATGTTAAAATTCAGAGATGTCCAAAGTGTAAAGGATCTGCCAGGCACAGCTTCGGGGTTAACTTCCATAGGTAATCAGTCTTCACCTGAGTCTATCTCTCTGAGACTGACTCCATCTTCCACCACTCAGGATGGCAGGCTTAGGAGTGGGAGAGCCTATCACAGCCTGGCCAGACAGAGCTAGCTCCCGCCCTCTGTCTATTTATACCTGCCTTTCCTGTTCCTCCTTTGCTTGTGATTCTTTCCGTGTGGTTTCCTGGCCCAGCTACAGCTCCTGACTATTTGATCCTGCTCCATACTGACCCTGGCTTACTGACTACTCTCCTGCTCTGCGTTTGGTACCTCGTGCTCTCCTGCTTTGACTCGGCTCGTTCACCACTCTGGTTGCTCACGGTGTTGCCGTGGGCAAATGCCCCTTTCCCTTTGCTTTGTATTCCCTTGTATGTTTGTCTCGTGCACTTACTGAGCGTAGGGACCGCCGCCCAGTTGTACCCCGTCGCCTAGGGCGGGTCGTTGCAAGTAGACAGGGACAGAGTGGCGGGTAGATTAGGGCTCACTTGTTCGTTTCCCTACCCCCGTCGTTACACAAAGGATGTATGTGTAGCTATATGGTAGTAGCTTATCCATAGAAAGATAAAGGTATGAATGGCTGCCTGGCTTCACTCCCCGACGCGCGTTTCGGCTGAAAGCCTTAGTCTTCGTTTCTTATTTTTGTTTGATGAGATTTTGTGGTTCGACATTGAAGGGGAGTTGTATAGAATATTATGAATTCAAATGAATGGGAAAATGTGTAATACATAGTAGCGCTGGGTCCTCAAGAATCTGCTCTTTACAGAAGCTTTCCTCTCTGGCTAACAGAGGAGGTCCCAAGCTGGAGACCCCATCGAAGATGTGCATATGCCCTAATAGGCAGATAGACAAGGGCTGTTTAGTTGGGACAGTTTAAAAAACTTTTGACATGTCATGGTGACATGTCAGAAGTTTTGATCGATGGGGGTCCGAGCACTGAGACCTCCACCAATCGCTAAAACGAAGCATCACAAACTCTCGGGTGAGCGCTGTGATGCTTCGTTTCTGATCTGATTTCCACGGAAAGCTGAGCAAGCGGTGTATGGGCTAGAAAGTCTATGAGTCCGTACAGCTTACTTGGCTTTCACCTGAGCGCTTCTGTCACTTCCTTTTAGCGATCGGTAGGGGTCTCAGTACTCGAACCCCCACTGATCAAAACCTCTGACCTGTCACTATGACACGTCAAAAGTTTTATAAGGTTTAGTTAGACTTCATATCACCTCAAATGCTGTATTAATACAGGGCTGCGGACAGCGGCTTACCCCATATCGAAGACCAAACTAGGCCCCCATTCGGTGCCGTTTTTTGCCACCCAATACAGAAGGTCCTGGTGCTGGTTTCCACACCCCTTCCGTGACCCTTGGCCCACTTCCCCACCTCTTGTTTGCCAACAATGCAGTTCTTCCTGAGAAAAGAGTACGGGTTCTCGACTCCCAATAGCAAAGGTGATGGGCCCAACCAGGGTGCAATAGGTACGAGGGCACAATATCAGCCGCATGGTCTGTTTCTATGCTACATATTCGCCTTACTCTGCTCCGCACATAAATCAGTCTGCACAGAGAAGTCGTCTCAATGAGAGCGCGCCAATTCCTGACTGTTAGTATAATGCTGAGTATATTGTTTTACCAGAGGCACAAAGTCGCTCTCTTTTACTTTGTATTCCCAGTGCTGCAGAACCAGCGAGCTCGATCATAAATAGCCATGAGAAATTAACATTATAACATAATTTAATCAAGATATTACACATTGACAGATGACTGTGCCGTACCCTGCAAAATCCTGATTATTTATTAACTAACCTTATTTTTAGACTTGTTTCAAGTGTTAATTACCGGTCAATGGGAAAGTAGGTTAAGAGTTTGCAAAAGCAAAATCTTTTATTGGCAAAACTAGTGAACAGGTGGTGAGCCCCGATCTCAGCGAACGTCGCCTTCGGGCGCAATCCTCCAGCGCACAATAAGATATGGCTGCCGTGCTTTGCTTTGCGTTCCTCACATCTTGCAGATGTCTCGGAATAGAGAAAAACCTTACATTTTAGGTTGAGCAGAGCAGGAGGAATGAAAGTTGTCGTAATGAGTTACTTTATTTAACTGAATTGATTGGCTCATAAAATCCCAGTTGCAACATTTAAAGGATTATGCTGATTTGCTCAATAATCTTACATATCATTTAGATGTATGTGTAGGTTAGACTGCAGTGAGAGCACCTATTACTGTCATTATTCATTTTCTGATTATCTGTATTTTTTCAAGTGATCAATCAGATGATGGGAATGATGATAGCAGCAGAAGAGCAGTGTGTTGATCTTGTCGGGGGGCAGTGACCGGTCTATTCGTGTGATGTTATCAGTGAGGACGGGACTGCTGTGTTATGATGTGAGGAAGGGAATGTGAACAAAGGCATGGACTGAGAATTACATACAGGGTACCCAGCAGCACAGAGTGTTTCAGGTGGGGCGTAATCTGATCTTTTTAGAGGCAGCATCTCTCTCTACTCTGCTTTCCTCATAGAGAATATTGCATATACAATACTACATAACCATATTTTGAAAACGCAGCAATAAGGAATGTGGGCAGAGGTGTTACTTATTATGATATTGTCTCTGTTATCAGCCATCCCAGTAATGACAGATAAACGCAAAGCCAACAGACCCCTTTATGTGCCATATTTTGCGCATTAAAAAAATGCATGATGAATGATAGTAGAAGGGAGAAATCCATGTATATGACGCTCCAAATATATCTGTATTTAGGATAACAATCTTTAACCCCTGGTGCCCCGATGCCTCGTACGTTGTTAACAAGACGCAATGAACCACGGATGCGTTACATGTAACAGTTTTCGTCTTACATTTACCTCCATAGAGTCTACGCTCTAATTTCCAGCGCTACTGGCGTTTGTTTGGCATCATTTCTGTGGTGTGAGGTTGTAAATGGCAGCGAGTAATGACTGTAGTTAACACATTGTTAAGATAAGTGATAATTCACACCTAGGGTGACTCAGCCACGTTACTGGGGGAAGTACGAACAACCACCGAACCTGTGCTGGGGAATGCTATGAACAGGGTGAGAGCGGGCGACTTGTAGGAGCGCCATAATAGAGGAATTTACCAGAAAGAAGTTGCTATGTTAAATATTGAAGATGTAAAATACGAGGACTATATAATATAACCGTATAATACATTAGTAGTCATCTGTCTTTTCTTAAAAAAGTTAAAGGGTTTGCATAAGATTAGAAAACACATGGCTGCTTTCCTCCAGAAACATAGTCACTGTGTTTGGTATTGCTGTTCAGCCCCATTTAAGAGATTAGTCTTGAGCTGCAATACCACACACAGCCAATGGAGAAGAGTGGCGCTGTTTCTGGAATAAAGCAGCCATGTTCTTCTTTAAAAGGTACGTTAATACTATTCTAATTCTAGGTGCTCCCATATTTAGGGTATGTTCACACGAGGGCATTACGTCCGTAATTGACGGACGTATTTCGGCCGCAAGTACCGGACCGAACACACTGCAGGGAGCCGGGCTCCTAGCATCATACTTATGTACCATGCTAGGAGTCCCTGCCTCCCTGCAGGACAACTGTCTCGTACTGAAAACATGATTTCCCTTATACTGAGAGTGGGGAATGGGACTTATGCTCTACAGATGGGTGGGGGCCCGAGCTGCTGATTCACATGAAGAAAAGAACCAGAGGATGTCAGCATCCCACCCAGTGTCTACTTTATTCTGCTACACAATACACAAGTCTAGTTGTTATATAAGCGAAAACATTGTGCACTTGTGACCAGTATGGCAGAATAGACAGACACTGGATGGTGGACATCCTCCGACCCCCCTATGGACAGACATTTGCACATTCACAGATTAGAATAGACCTTGTTGGACATAATCTTCTTTGTGGTGCCGCCGCCTTCTCTCTTTAATTTCTTGCATTAAAAGGGAAGACAACGCCGGTCTATATGTTCTATTAGGGTATAAGGACGTCATAGAGGAACCCCGCCAACTGGGGATCCACTTCTATGGGCCAGAATGGAAAGCCTTTATGGAAGAGTGGCTCCTACTACAGGGGACCCGGCACATTGATGCATTACAAGGGTCTTCACCCCGCGATAACAGCTGATCGCTGAGAGTTAAGGCCCTTTTACACGGCCAACGAGCGTTCAAATAACGCTCGTTGCCGATGATTGCCCTGTGTAAACAGGGCAGCGATCTGCAGATGAACGAGCAAACGCTGGATCATCTGCTGGTCATATCATCTTAACAAAGTAAAATATTATCGTTGTCGGCAGCACATCTTGGTGTGTAAACAGGGAGACGCGCTGCCGATATGATAATAATGTATGGGGATGAGCGATCGGAGTAACGAGCGCTTGTCCCCATCCATAGCTCCATGTGACAGGAGCAAATGAGCGCCGATCAACGACCTGTCTCGATGATCGGCGCTCGTTCACATTGCCCAGGATGGGCCCCGTAAGAGGACCTTTAGGCCTAATGCATACGACAGTGATGAGTTTGGGGTCCGCAAAACCACGGATCCGTTATCTGTATTTGCGGTCCATTTGTTCGCAAAAAAACGTCCGGAGTGCATCTGTGTGACATCAGTATTTTTACGGATCCGCGAAAAAAATGCAGGGACAGTCATGTACGATGAGCAAGTCCGTGCCGCAAATACGGACCATAAAATTACATGTCCTGAGTCTTTGCGACCCGGACTCGTGGCCCTCACACGGTTCTGTGAATATGACGGTCGTGTGAATGAGGACATATAACCGAATGGGTCCGTGTGCTATTCGCAAAATTGCAGATAGCACGCAAATAAAACGGTTGTGTGCATTAGGCCTTAGAGAAGCCAGACCCTTGGAGATCAGCTGATCGCCCGGCCAGCTTCCATACAAAAAGGGGTTGTCTTTATGAGACATCCTTTTTAAAGGTACAAAGTTTATGGGGGTCTGTTCTTCCTCCTCCAGCCTTCTCCCTGATCCTAGTCTTGCATGTTTTGTTTGGACCAGTGATTAGGGCCCATGGATGTAGTATTGCTGGGGTCCTGAGTAAAAGTCCATCAACAGCAGCAACTGCATGGTGTTTATAGGTTCTCCCTGTGCCTGGGTGGGTTTCTTATTCTATCCCCTTACAAAGATTTCAAAATTCTGCTGGTTGCCCTAGGAAACAGACACTTGTTAAGCTCCACCCCTCTGTCAGACAGGTGACCAATCAGCTGAGCTCCCACAATGCACTGCTCTCTGGTAACAGGAAACCAATAGAATTCAGAATGTAGCTTTAGCCGTGACTGGCGAAGAAATCAAAATCAGCACATGATACATTTAAAAAATAATAATAATATTATAAAGCAACCTAACCAAGAAATTGTTGCCGGCGGCACAGATTTAGGGACCTGGATAATAAAAGTGACGCCGCGCCATCATTCTCCGTTTCATCTCGTGTCGTTCACTGAATCTATATTTAATCTCCTCCCTGATTTGTTTATGTGAAACGGTTCTGAATAACAACAGGCATTTCTAGGAAAAGAATTACCAAAGAGAAGGAATTCTGGCAAGTGGCTCCTTCAATGTCTGAACAGATCAGTTTTTCACAGGAAAAGTGTGGTCAGGCCCATTCCATAATTTATAATATAAAAAACCCCACAAGTGCTTCCCTGCAAAATATGCAAATAAAATATGCAACAGGATATGATATTCGCTTACCAGATGTTTAGTCTTTGCCTTTGAAGTTTCTCTTTTAATCTTTTCTTGTAATATATATTAAATATAGTTACTTTATCGCCGGCATTGTGTTCAGCTTCCATGCTATCGCTTTTAGGCTGCGCCAATTACAAACGTGGCATATTTGTGGTTGTTCTGTGCACAGCCTATCTGTGCGGGTACAACTGTACAATTATATTTAGGCTATATTATATTATATTACTCTACTGCCCACACCCGACAGGCGTCAATTCTCAAAGACCAAAAAAGAATAGTCATTGTATCCCATAGTCTGAATACACAATGCATACTGAGATTTCCAACCAAATATGAAAAGTGATTGATCATTCAAAAACTTTTTTTCCTACCAGAAACAGCGCCCCTCTTCTCCAATGGCTGTGACTGGTATTGCAGCTGAACCCGATTCACTTGAATTAGGCTGGGCTGGGCTGTAATGCCAGATAGAGCCAGTGGACAAGAGAGGTGCTGTTCCTGGTAAAAAAAAGTAGACCAACTGAAGTCTCTCCTATAACGGGACAGGAGGGTCTAGAGCCCCCCCACAGCTTTCTTATTCCTTTCAGTAGAGTACGGTGGCAGTCGGGGGCTGTGCAGGTTTGCATAGTCCTTACCAAAGGGGGATATATTCATCCTGAGCTGGACCCTACATAGCAGGACTGCCTCTATGACATGTACACCCTTAGGACTTATTCAGGCGAACGTATAATTAGTCCATGTGACGGTTGTTTTTTCAATGGCCGTCACACGGTTGCATGTATTTCTGTGGGGCTGTTCCCCTGGTCGTTGTTTTAACGGACCGTGTGAAGTGCCTGTGAAAAAATAGGACATGTCCTATTTTTGTCAGTTTTCACGGTCCCCTCAATAGACAAGTCTATGAGGGAACCTCGAAAACAGGTCCGGCACAGGTGCGAATCGGCCGTGAAAAATGGCCGTTTTTCACGGACGATTTCGCACACGTCCGTCTGAATAAGGCCTAAATCTGCAGTTTATCACTGGCTGAATACAGACTGCTAGCTCAGTAGCCAGAGGGGCAGAGTTCCCATGCAGCCATTTCTCGCGGCCTCATAGGGCTCGGTTACAGCGGTTTCCATATACTACAATAGGGGGTCATATTCCACTGGGGTTGAGCGCAGTTGGTGTGATACTACATGTCTCAGCAGACACCTTGCTACCCGATGTTCTGGGCATGCCCCGGGGAGCAGGTAATGAACGCTCCTGTTCTCTGTACTTGTGGTCTGTTAGCTCTAAACTGGAGCTCCATAGGGAAGGCAGGACCCAACAACCCAAAATAGTACATTTTATCTGAATTAAAAAAGTAAAATAATACAACACATTGCTAAGTAAGCCTGGATCTCTACTGAGTCAGAGTCTACCTACCTATGCTGAAAGACCAATTATTGAAGCGGAAGCACACCCCCACCAATGATTGTCCTGTGTGGAGCTCATCGATCATCACAGAAGTT